>NC_057798.1:777189992-777249593 GCF_018294505.1 Triticum aestivum | reverse complement strand
GGCGCGAGCAAGCCGGGGCGGCGGCCCCGGGCATGGTGGCAGCGCTGCTCATCCCCTTCCTCGGCTGGATGGCGTCCGGGGCGGCGCTGAGGCCGGCCGTCGTCGATCTGGCGCCCGACGCCCAGATCTGGCGGTGGAGGCGCTCCGACGTGCTGCGACGGTGACCCTCCGGCGGGCTATGGTTGTTGGGCCCGCTGGGTGCCTGGGGTGCCCTCCCTCGGCCGGGGGAGATGCGGTGATGGTGGCGAGCCGCAACTTTTGGATGGCGACGCGGTAGCGCCGCGATGGTGGAGGTTTCTACTCATGGTGTGCTGCGACGGTGGCGGTGAGCTGCAGTTTTTGGACGGCAGCGCAGCGACGGTGGTCGTGGATTGGTGTGCTCTTCTTCTGCTCTGGCCATGTGTCCAATGGAGCAGCAGTTTGGGCTGGAGGTGGCCGGGGGTGCGCAGATCTGACAAGGGTTCTGCTGCGGCGTGTTGAGGGCTGGTGGTTGACAACGATGCACTCAGCGCAACTTGTTGCGTTCCTATGCCGTTGGTTTCCTCGTGAGGCTCTGCGGTGGAGTAGATTCTCCGGCGAAAGTCTTGCACCTTCTCCGGTCGGTGCCGATGTTGGCGATGTTCTTGAGCATTGCATTCCTTCCTAAAGGCACATCGCGGAGCTACGTCCATCTACTACCACAATTGTCTGGTGGTTCCGGGTGAAAACCCAAGCTCCATTGGAGCGGGCGGCGGCGGCAATTATGCCGTTACCTTCTTGGAGGCACCGCCTTGGAAGCAATGACCTTTGTGGAGTGGTGGTCTCATGGCAGTGGCGCGGAGTTGCGTCATCGTCGGGGTGATGGAGGCCGGGGCGGCGGCTCTGGACGATGGACGTACGCCGAGGCGGCGGCCTCGGATAGCAATGCAACGGTGGCCCTATGGGGCAGAGTCGCTGTTGTGCATTGTTTCGATGGCTGCTTAGTGTTGCGTGGGTAGCGAGGTCGTCGGCCTAGTCGATGTGCCCTAGAGGGGGCGGTTTGACTTTAAGTCGGGGCGGCGGCCCCGGATGTGGTGCGACGTTCGTGGTCTGCGAGCGGTTGCCATGAGCAGTAAGGGCTGCGGGCAGCTGGGTTGTGCGGCGTTGCTGCTCGAGGGGAGCGGTGGTATGTCGGGGTGGCGGCCCCGGAAGGCGGTGCTGGTTGATTGTGCTGGGCGCGACGGAGCGGTGGATGTCGAGGCGGCGGCCCCGAGAGAATCACTATGGCGGCCAGACTTCTGTGGCAACGATAATGGTGGGAGCAATGTCGGCGACGCGGCAATGGTTGCGATAGTCGGCTCTTCTCCGATGCGTCCACGGTATTGGCTCGGTTTGTTTGTTGCTGTGGACTCGAAGCTGCGGCGGCGAGGCCCTGTGGTGTACGATGACTGGCTGCAGGTGGCCCTTTCGGCGATCTTCCGTGGCGCCAGCCGTGCCTGGTTTCGCTCTTCTGAGTTCTTCGTCAGAGTCGGAGCTGCGTTGTTTGGCCGCAGGTCGACATGTTGTCGATAAGGGTGGGCCTTGCCCTGTGTGTCTCAGTTTATGGGAGTGGGCTTGGCCCTTGTAGTTCCAGTTTTTGCCCGGTTTTCCGTAATTAACTGGGCAATTCTCTTCTGCTTATTTAATAGATGAGGAAATCTTTGCCTCCATTTCGAAAAAAAACAGTTGTCTGAAGTCAATCCTCGTAAAGTTTCACCAACTTTATACAAAAAAATGCCAACATTCACATTTTGAAATCCATATCAGTAGATGCGGCATGACTTACATTTTAATATTGTATAACTTTACCATAGTAGATGTTGATATTTTTTCATATAAATATGGTCAAACTTTATGAAGTTTGACTTCAGACAATTCTTATATGCAGAGTAAAAAGGGCCGGAGAGAGTATGTATATATTTTCTGACACAACTTCCCTAACCGGCATGCATGCATGCAGCCTTGTTTAGTCCCATGCTCTTTACACACTGCACGCCAGGGTTCTAGCCAATAGACGCCGTCCTTGTGAGGACCGTGCAGATCTGCTCCATCAAAGTCACCGACATGAAACACTTTGAGTGGCCGCTGCATGTGTATCGTGTGGTTGCTGCCCGAGATGTCATGGATGAGCATCGTAATCCCATCTTCCTCCGTTCAAGGGATAACTACCAAATCCTTGATGAAGCGGTATGTATACTATTCTATCCACTTGCGTATTGGTTTTCTCGGATGATTCCCGTGTTGATTAGTCATTAAAGGAAAATACGGCGATGATGCTTCATTGCAGAATCCTTTTCTATACTTGACCGGCCCGGTTCGGGCAATTATGTCGGAGGAGCCCGTTGACATCAAAATCCAACTGAAAGTAAGGGGAACAACGCCGCTAGAAGATAGACCGTCGGTCATTTATGTCCATTACTATGATGGTGATTATGAAGCTAGTTTAAGCACAATCATCATTAAAAAGAACTCTTGCACGCTAGAGTTATGCACTCAACAACTTAAACGTTCAGTTCAAGCTACTATCTTTGGTGTTCATGTTGTTGATTACAAGTCAAATCCTTTTGAACATGGAGTCCGAGTTGTCTGCTCCTCACTTTCTTAGCAGCACCACACTGAAGACCCCGATGAGTCCCAATCTATGGAAGTTGTGTTGCTTGATTCAAAAGTTGCAAGAAAGCGCGTAGTGGAAGGTGGTTACCTCAATTTGTCAAGGCAAGTTGTTTCTGTAAAATTGAGTGGAAAGATTAAAGTTCTCATTCAAGCATACACAGTTACACACCATCCGGAGAAATCGTGACACAAGGTCATGTCTTTGTCATGTCGAAAACATGCAACACCAGCCAACATGCATGTGACCTTTACGGCTTCATGGTGGAGTTTACCATTGCTTGGTCCTATCTTGTCGAAGATGAGGAGGGTATCTTGATGAATGGGCGCGTGGATCCTTTCGCATCCTGTCCTCTAGATCCCTCTTTTTCCCTTGAAGGGAAACCTTCTAGTGTTATTTTGTTGATGTAAGTCTTTCATGTTGTGCTCGACTATGTGAATTGTTATGTATCGTGAACTTTATTTCTGTGTCCTTCATGGACCACTATATCATTGTATTGGTGCTATCTTAGTGAACACTTTATGTATATTGTGGTTTTCTTCATTATAAAACTACTACTCCTTCATATTTACCACTCCCCCGTCCCATAATATAAGATTGTTTTGCAAGCTAACACAGCTCGCAAAACAATCTTATGTTGCGGGAGGAGGGAGTACCTCTTATATCGGCCAGCAAACTATTTATATATTATTTGCACATTTTCCATGATTTTATTTTCCTTTTTTTGCTCTATCATACAATCGCTTGGTTTTGGCGGCATACTACTGTACATTGTTACCCATATAATGAAGTTATTCCGAGTAACTCCCTCAAAAAAATATTTATTCTGAGTAACACCACTTCCAACTCAAAATAGAAAGAAAGAAAGAATGTCACCACTTAATTTTGGCTGCATCATGTGATTAAGAAAATATTTAGGATCCAACCTAATTAAGAAAATATCTACCCAACCTTATCTCTAACAGGCACATCAGACTAAAATGTTCACGTATATTCTAGACTACCATGGAAGCCAAACCCCGGATAAAATTATTTCAATAGATCAAGAAAAAATTGATTTTCTGCAAGGAGTAATCTAATACTCCCTCTGTTCCTAAATATATGACATTTTGGTAAGTTCACATTAAACTACCAAAACGTCATATATTTAGAAAATGAGGGAGTAACAAGTAGCAGAATTTTTTTCTTTTGAAACAGAGTAGCAGCTTGCAATCCATGGAAGGTTGACACACTTAAATCTTCCAGGGTTGATGGAATTGGAGCTGCATCCAGTATAGTGCTCCAAACTGAGAGCTGCTACGTTTTGGAGATCAACTCTTTGCCAGAGTACCCGGAGAGGTAGACAATGGAAGACAGTCACTGCTTCTAGCCTGAATGGGGTACCCATGTACTCCTTTAATCTCCACTAGTGGAAGGAGCACCACCTTGCGCCCCCTCTTGAGGCGGGATTGTGCAGTAATGAAGCTCCCATATTTGTTGAAGTGTTGACAGTGAATTCTCTTGCATGATCTTTTCAACCATTTCCAAATCTGAACTAGACAGATAGTTGTGCTAATGATAAAACAATTCGTTACACCCTTGCAAAATGTTTGGCTAACAGTAACCTAGGTGTACAAATGAACAAAATGTAAATCCACGGAGAGCTAACAGGAGGAGGAAGTAATTCACTAAGATTGGGTGTTAATAAGCTCCGGAAGAAAAAATAATTGATCCTGCATGCATAAAAAGAAATTCCAATCTTAGAGGACAATGAAGGAGGCAATTTCATCATTGATATACCAGTTTTAGCTTAACACGCCTACAAACAATCAAATTTAAATTTGGCATAACTCTATATGTTTTCTTTAATCCAGTACTTGTCTTCAGCGCTCATTATTAATTTTGCTAATCATGAGTAAGCAGTGGCATTAGCGTCGTCGTTCAATATTTTAGTTCATAAACCATGAAATGGAAAAGGTTAGTTTGCTCTCTCCAAGAAACATCATAGTTTGAACCATGTTCACACACACCATCTAAACATATGTGATGGCCCTTTTGTTAGTACTATTAACGGAACTTCTCATTTTGTACATGCAGTGTTAATAGATTGTCTTTAATCTCCCTTCTACATTCTAAGCATAACAACTGGATTCTAGTGACGCCCTTTTGGATTCAACAGGGAGCAAGTAACATGATGCACACAAAGGCCAAAAATGAAATCAATAGTGGGCGTGGCATGCAGGGAATCAGAGATGGCAGAAGCAGAGGACCAGCAACCGTGTGGTACCTAGCCAGACTTGGCGACATTGAGCTCGAGAGAGACATTTAGCTGGATAGTTGTTGGTGCTTTTGAAGCACCCAACATTTAATCAGCAAACATTTCACCCTCATTCGCTTTGCCATGAATATCATTTTCAGGTAAACAAACTTCAGTTTCTTTGACCTGAAGCATCCCCGCTCTGGCCAAAAGGTAGCAGGAGTGTAGTAAGCGTAGAGTCTAATTTCCGGTAATGGGATGCAAACACATGGCTGATTGTTAAGCAGCTAAACATTACATACTGGAGGGTTGTTCACGTGCAAGCATAAGAGCCACCATGTTCGGTAACATAGCACCAAATGTACTAGTCAGACACACAAACAAACTACCACATAGTTCATGACACATAGATTTACAATCACCAGGCCTTTACATCAGGTAAGAAAACGACCTCGTCCTGAAAAACTCTTGATCCACACGCCCATTCATCAAGATGCGCTCCTCATCTTCAATAATAAGGGACCAAGCAATAGTAATCCTTATCTTGAAGCTGCCAAGGTTGCATTCATGGTCACTTGTATTGCATTACTTCGGGACGACAACCACGTGGCCTTGTGCAACCATGTCGCTAGAAGGTGTGTATGCTTGAATCTAAAGTTTCAGTCTCCCACTCAATTCTACAAAAATGACTTGCCTTGACAGGTTTATGTAACCACGTTTAATAGGAGGCCGTCCAACTCTCGAATCAAGCAACAAGACTTCCTTGGATGTGGATTCATTTCTGTCTTCAATGCCATGCTGAGATAGTGACGAGCAGACTATTCGAACTCCATAACCAAAAGATGTTGACTTCTCACCAATAATATTAACACCAAACACAGTGGCTTGAACCGAAGATTAAGCTGCTGGAAGGATAACTCCGGTGTGCAGAAGGTTTTTCAATGATGAGCATACCTGAAGTATCAGCATGATCACCATCATATAGCACAAGATAACTGATCAATGCCCTGTCTTCAGACGCAGTTGGGCCCTTCACTATTAGTTGGATTTCGATGTCAACAAGCTCCTCCGACACAATTGCATGAACTAGGCCAGTCAAATGCAAAAAAGGATCCTGCAAGAATAAAAATCACCATCGGCACCACATTTTCTGTTAACTAATTGCCAATGTTTGTTACAAACGATGTTAAAAAAATATGTGGCAATTGTCTATAGTTACTATTAACTTCATAGCATGTCGCACTTAGCAGTTTGCTACAACAGCATGGCTTGAACAAACAATCGTTTAATATTATTCATATCTTCTTGCATACAATTCAGCTAAAGTTTGTATATGTATTCAATATGTATAACAAAATCAACCAAAAATGCATTACTTGAACCTAGAAATATTCTATGTGCCCTGTTTCCAATGTTTCCATTGGTCCCATGCTTACTTCTTACATGTTGGTGCTTCACATCCAAATACATCACATGCTTCTCTTAAGTAAATGCAAGTTATTGCAAAGGGCTAACAAGAGGGATGACATGTTGCCGACATGAAACTTTTTGCCTCAACATTGAATTTACAACTCAATTGATGATGGGTTACAAATAGATTACAGGGCGTAAGAAATCAGCTAATCACACACTATTTTGTAGTTTTGTCTAAAAAAATTGACACAGAACAAAAAATCAGCATCCCTCCAGAGGGTAGCTCTATAGTCCTACAACACTGCAGATATTTCTATTGGCTGTACAACAGTCAAAATTTTGCGGCTCAAGGAGATAAACATCATATCATGTCCTACAAGATGAGTTCTCCATGAAAGTGTACGTGCGCCCTTCCTTCTGTTAAGGACACAATCAAACGTTTACTCAACGCACTGACAAAGCCACAACCCAGGCTCTATTAACCTTAGACATGGCAGTGGGTCCCAGGTAGAAGATATCCTAGATCAACAAAACTAAACTAATGTCGGGCATCATCAAACAAGTGCATATACGAAGAATAATGCAGACAACTTCTAAACAAGGAAAACAAGATAGTACATACCACATCATTGATGATATGGCAGTCATCTCTTGGACAAAGTAAGATGGGATTCCAATGGGTATCCACACAATCTCAAGCAGCAACCACACCATACACTTGCAGTGGTCACTTGAAGTGATTAACATCGGCACTTGATGGAACAAATCTGTAATGTCTTCGCAAGTTTGGCATCAATAGGCTTGAACCCCGGTGTACAATGTGTGAATATCATAGGGCTAAATACCGCTGCAGGCAGACACACCAAATTTTGTATGCAAGTTAAAAGTCTAACATGCTAACTCTGTACTTGTAAACTCAGTACCACCATCACCACCTCTTCTCCTTAGTCTCCGCGCTGCTCTATTTTTTCTTTCTTTCCTTTTTGGACGTGGCTAGGCAGCGCCCATGCACTCGATGAGGCGTTCAGGCGCTCCCGTAGAAGGCAGGTATTGTACAATCATACATTACGTCGAAGGCAAATCAATGGGTGAGATTGTGTAGGATTGGTTGGACATGAGCTAGGGCTGAAGGATTAAAAGAGGCGTTTACAACATAACTAATATGAAGAAATCATGTTTTATACTAAATATTTTTACTTTTTATAGCCTCTGCGACAATTACATCATATATAATATTACTACAAACTTGAGTATATAATATATATTCTTTCTTATTTACTTCTAACAATATTAAAACATAACCATGTCTACAGTAATAAAATCAAAGCTAAATGTTATAAATTTTAATTTCAAAAGTCATTTGAAATATATACATTTTAAAAGCTAAATCGTTAAAATGCATGAGTACTAAGGTAGAAGTATGTTTTATTATTGTTAGAAGTAAACCAAGAAACAGTAACATAAGAGAAAATCACATTCATGGAGAGATCAAGTTATGCCATTTATGTTTGTCTTTTGTCTCCATATTTGTTTTAGTATCTTTATAAATATCTCTATAAAGAATCTTCTCATGCACAACAGATATCTAAATAGAGGTTTGTTGAGTATGGATATCTAGGTTAGTCGTAGTAAACTAAAGAAAGCAATAGTGTATCAAGTGTGAATAAGTGATTGGACATAAACTAATTTTCACTGCCGAAAGGGGAGTTGAGGATTGTTGCAGTTTTTACCCCCACAACATCCATCTGAGTGCACACACTTAGAGAACATTTTATCCTAGTCACACTTAGAGAACATTTTATCCTAGTTCAATCCAAGTCGACTACGCCGAGTACGAGGAGGAGGCGTTCGCTCGCTTCTGCACGGGCTGGGAGTATCTCCACGGCAACTACAAAAGCAGCTTCGAAAACCTGAGTGAGCAAACATGCATCATGCATCTAAATCCTCTGATTTCTTTCTCTTCCTCGTCATGATATAGATTTCGTGTATAGATTTTCTGACACAAACGCCCCCTAACTGCCATGCATGCAGCCTTGTTCAGTCCCATGCTCTTTACGCACGCCACGCCGGGCTTCAAGCCAATAGACGCCGTCCTCGTGAGGACCGTGCAGATCTGCTCCATCAAAGTTACTGACTTGAAACATTTCGACTGGCCGCTGCAGGTGTACGGCGTGGTTGCTGCCCGAGATGCCATGGATGAGCGTCGCAACCCCATCTTCCTCCATGCAAGGGATAACTACCAAATCCTCCATGAAGCGGTATGTATGCTCTTCTTCTTCTTCTTCTTCTTCTTCTTCTTCTTCTTCTTCTTCTTCTTCTTCTTCTTCTTCTTGTATTCACAATTTCACATCGGTAGGGTGCCCTTGTTGATTAGTTTTTATTATAATTAATGGCAAAAATATGACGACGATGCTTAATTGCAGCATCCTTTTCTATACTTGACCGGCCCAGTTCGCGCAATTATGTCGGAGGAGACCGTTGACATCGAAATCCAACTGAAAGTAAGGGGAACAACGCCGCCTCAAGATAGAGCGTTGGTCAGTTATGTCCATTATTATGATGGTGGTTATGAAGCTAGTTTAAGCCCGATCATCATTGAAAATCACTCTTGCACGCTAGAGTTATGCGTGCAATAGCTTAAACGTTCCATTCAAGCCACCATCTTTGGTGCTCATCTTGTTGATTACAAGTCAAATCCTTTTGAACATGGAGTCTGAGTTGTCTCCTCTTCACTATCTCAGCAGCACGACGCTGACCCATCAATGGAAGTTGTGTTGCTCGATTAAAAAGTTGGAAGAAAGTGTGCGGTGAAATGTGGTTACCTCAACCTGTCAAGGCAAGTTGTTTCTGTAAGCTTGGGTGGAAAGCTTAAGGTTCTCATTGAAGCGTACACACCATACGGGGACATTGCTGCACAAGGTCATGTCTTTGTCGTGCCCAAAACATGCAACACTAGTCAACACGAATGTGACCTTGACGGCTTCAAGGTAGAATTTACCATTGCTTGGTCCTTTCTTGTTGAAGATGAGGAGCGCATCTTGATGAATAGCCGTGTGGATCCTTTCGCATCATGTCCTATAGATCCCTGTTTGCTCCTCAAGGAGATTACAGTGAAACCGGCAAAGGTAGTGAAGAAATGGCAACCGCCCAATGATCCTTTTATCAAGGTCAATGTGGATGCTTCTTTCCATGAAGAAACACATCAAGGCAGCACGGGACTGGGCATTCGCAATCACAAGGGCACTTTGCTACGTGCACAAGCAGTATGGTATGATGCAGGGCTCAGCGCAATGGCCATGGATGCTTATGCAATCCGAGATGGGGTCCAACTTGCATACGATTTGGGTATGCAGAAGCTGATAGTTGAAACCAGTGCCCAAACAGTGGTGAACATGTGGAGCACTAGATGTTTTGATCATTCCGAGATAGCTGCCACTCTGCATGAAATAGAAGGACTACGTGAGAATCTAGAGGAGTTTCGTTTAGTATTCGCACCGAGGGAAGCGAATGAATTGGCGCATCCTTGCGCCAAGAAATGTAGTGCCTCTAGGAGAAGGTGTTTATGGATTAATTATATCCCAACCTTCCTTGCAGATTGTGTAAAGAAGGAATGTAATCCAACTATATGATCATTGAAGCTCTTGAGTGTTCTTGAAAAAACCGGCTAGCATGCTATTTATATATTTACCATGTTTTCTTTCTTTTTCTTTTGTGTGTACACCTGTATACCACGCTTGGTTTTGGTAGCACGATATATTGTAACACATAATATAGTTAGTTCAAATAACACCACTTTCAACTCAAAAAGGAAAGAAAGAATAACACAACTTAATTCCGGTTGCATACGTGAAAATGAAAACTCTTTATATTGCACGACTTATTTCACGTTTCCTTACCGTGTCAAGCGATTGAGATGCGTCTCATGGGGACCTACACAAGCACAATAGTGTTTTTTTAGGGGTCACAAGCATAGGAGCTGATTGGCTCCCTCGCCCCATCGAACTAGTGCACCCACAAACAAGCTGTTGGACCCAGTCACAGAAGGCCCACGAGTCACACTGATGTAAATAACTTGCAGCGGTAACAAAAAATTGTGGTCAAAGCATCCAAGGGCTGAGCACAACCAGAGGCAGTAGTCAAAGAAGATCCAACGGCCAGGAACGTTGCGCATGGGAGGGTGAAGGGTAGACTCACATCTTTTTTACAGTTAAAAAAACGAGGATGAAGAGGGTTAATAATTTATCTGGATTAAAAGAGAAACTTACAATGGTGCAGTGCAGCGAAGGAATACAATCTTAAGATGAATCGATTATTTTTCTACGAAAAGTCTACACGTATCACAAATTCACAATCTTTGTTGGGTCAACAAATTCATAGATTGTCAATTTGTAGCAAAGCTAGCTAGCAAACGATGGGCTTGTTGGGGTGCATGCTGAAGATCCCTCCTCTGTACCCACCGCCGCCACGGCCACCGTACCTCACCACCGGCCCGTCCCGGCCGTAGACCTCCTCCCCGTTCGGCCCTCTCGGCCGGCGACGCCCGCTGGCCACCAAGTACCCACGGCAACAGCAGCAGAGGACGACCAGCGCTACCACGGCCAAGGCTGCTCTAGTGCCGTGGCCCACTCCTGGATCCCAGCGACGAGCGCCGGGAACGCGGACGCGAGGAAGCGAAACAGCTCGGCAAGCTTCTTCAATACAACGTCCCACGGGATGGGATGCCCGTTGTGTCCCTGGAGGAGGACGGAGTCGAAAGCTCCCTGCGCGGTGACGAGCTTTCTAATCCTTGGCGCCGCCATCTTCGTGAGTCTTGGCCGCCTGATTAGGCGATAGTTATGATCACGGGGACTAACGACGATGGAGCTGTGGTGTTGGTCTGTTAACGTTAGCTGAGAAAGGGTATATATATGAACTCTGAGTGAACTCAGGCCGTGCCGGAAATCAACGTCCTGTTTCGTTACTCCCTAAGTTGCTTGCTTGCTTGTCTTGGAGTGACGTTTCTGATGCTCCACCTCAGCTGTATATAAATCATGAAAGCAGAGGGTAATTTCGTAGTACTGTCGTGGTTGCATTACGAGTCGTGCCACTACCACTGCATTACGCGTCGTGCCACTGCCAGGAGAATATAGTATAGGGACAAACTAGGAAGAGAAAGGGACGGGCTTTTTTCCCTTTGCAAATTGCAAGTTGCAACGCGCGGTTGCAATCAAGTCATCTAATAATTCTAGAACCTAGAATTGTTAACAGCTAATCCATCGAATGCAGCCATGCAGCTGCGCGGTGCCTCTCCTAGACCGGAAGGGCTTCCCACTTAGCCTGGGGCTGTGGAAACCCTAGCTGTGTCCGAAAAGGAGCGAGGACGAGGAAAGGAGTGCCGGACACCGGATCTTACCTAGCCTAAGAAGCTGGAGCCGTTGAGGACGTGGTACACCGATTCGTTGCCGATATGGAGGAGATCGAGGAGGAACTCTTATCTTACACCAATTCCTAGTCCGACTGAGTTGCCAACCCAGGTTAGCTAGCTACGCCAGTATATATACGTACGTTGTATATGTACCCTACAGTACTACAGGCAGGGTAAACACACAGTGAATCGACGCGATTTGCGTGCGTGTGTGTCGATGGTGCGCGTATCCACAAACTAGATTAGCAACTGATCTCTTCCAAGGCCAATCGATGGACATGGAGATATGTATGCTCCGCGAGCGGGTGTGCGAGGAGATGGACAAACTAGTGCAGAGTTTGATCTCGGCGGAGAGGGAACAAGAGAAACGGCAGGCGATCCCCACGTTGCAGTCCATCTCCGATACTATCAGGCGGCTCTGTGCAGCCCACGGCTAACCGCCGGTCACGGAGGAGTTGGATGACAGCAGCAACTTGAAGGAGGAGGAGGAGGAGAAAGAGGAACATGATGAGGCGGACATGAGCGGCCTGGAAGGCGGAGTCGCGGAAGAATCAGCAGTGGGCAGAGACAATGCATCCGCCGAGACCAACGCGTCCACGGAGACCAACCCGGGATCCGACCAAGTCGACTACGCCGAGTACGAGGAGGAGCTGGGAGAGTCCCCACGCCAACACCAAAAACAGCTTCGAAGACCTGAGTGAGTAGAGTAAACATGTGTCATGCATGTAACTAATCTTTCTGTTTTTCTTTTCTCACCCACGTCATGGTATAGATTTCATGTACTCACTCATGTCCTTTTTAGTTCGCACATAACAGTTGTCTGAAGTCAATCCTCGTAAAGTTTCACCAACTTTATACAAAAAAATGCCAACATTCACAATTTGAAATCAATATCAGTAGATGCGGCATGACTTACATTTTAATATTGTATAACTTTACCATAGTAGATGTTGATATTTTTCATATAAATATGGTCAAACTTTATGAAGTTTGACTTCAGACAATTCTTATATTCAGAGTAAAAAGGGCCGGAGAGAGTATGTATATATTTTCTGACACAACTTCCCTAACTGGCATGCATGCATGCAGCCTTGTTTAGTCCCATGCTCTTTACACACTGCACGCCAGGGTTCAAGCCAATAGATGCCGTCCTTGTGAGGACCGTGCAGATCTGCTCCATCAAAGTCACCGACTTGAAACACTTCGAGTGGCCGCTGCATGTGTATCGTGTGGTTGCTGCCCGAGATGTCGTGGATGAGCGTCGTAATCCCATCTTCCTCCGTTCAAGGGATAACTACCAAATCCTTGATGAAGCGGTATGTATACTATTCTATCCACTTGTGTATTCGTTTTCTCGGATGATTCCCGTGTTGATTAGTCACTAAAGGAAAATACGGCGATGATGCTTCATTGCAGAATCCTTTTCTATAGTTGACCGGCCCGGTTCAGGCAATTATGTCGGAGGAGCCCGTTGACATCAAAATCCAACTGAAAGTAAGGGGAACAAAGCCGCTAGAAGATAGACCGTTGGTCAGTTATGTCCATTACTATGATGGTGATTATGAAGCTAGTTTAAGCACGATCATCATTAAAAAGAACTCTTGCACGGTAGAGTTATGCACTCAACAACTTAAACGTTCAGTTCAAGCTACTATCTTTGGTGTTCATGTTGTTGATTACAAGTCAAATCCTTTTGAACATGGAGTCCGAGTTGTCTGCTCCTCACTTTCTTAGCAGCAGCACACTGAAGACCCCGATGAGTCCCAATCTATGGAAGTTGTGTTGCTTGATTCAAAAGTTGCAAGAAAGCGCGTAGTGGAAGGTGGTTACCTCAATTTGTCAAGGCAAGTTGTTTCTGTAAAATTGAGTGGAAAGCTTAAAGTTCTCATTCAAGCATACACAGTTACACACCATCCGGAGAAATCGTGACACAAGGTCATGTCTTTGTCATGTCGAAAACATGCTACACCAGCTGACATGCATGTGACCTTAACAGCTTCATGGTGGAGTTTACCGCTGCTTGGTCCTATCTTGTCGAAGATGAGGAGGGTATCTTGATGAATGGGCGCGTGGCTCCTTTCGCATCGTGTCCTCTAGATCCCTCTTTTGCCCTAGAAGGGAAACCTTCTAGTGTTATTTTGTTGATGTAAGTCTTTCATGTTGTGCTCGACTATGTGAATTGTTATGTATCATGAACTTTATTTCTGTGTCCTTCATGGACCACTATATCATTGTATTGGTGCTATCTTAGTGAACACATTATGTATATTGTGGTTTTCTTCATTATAAAACTACTACTCCTTCATATTTACTACTCCCCCGTCCCATAATATAAGATTGTTTGCAAGCTAACACAGCTCGCAAAACAATCTTATGTTGCCGGAGGAGGGAGTACCTCTTATATCGGCCAGCAAACTATTTATATATTATTTGCACATTTTCCATGATTTTATTTTCCTTTTCTTGCTCCTGCATACAATCGCTTGGTTTTGGTGGCATACTACTGTACATTGTTACCCATATAATGAAGTTACTCCGAGTAACTCCCTCAAATAAATATTTATTCTGAGTAACACCACTTCCAACTCAAAATAGAAAGAAAGAAAGAGTGTCACCACTTAATTTTGGCTGCATCATGTGATTAAGAAAATATTTAGGATCCAACCTAATTAAGAAAATATCTACCCAACCTTATCTCTAACAGGCACATCAGACTAAAATGTTGACGTATATTCTAGACTACCATGGAAGCCAAACCCCGGATAAAATTATTTCAATAGATCAAGAAAAAATTGATTCTCTGCAAGGAGTAATCTAATACTCCCTCTGTTCCTAAATATATGACATTTTGGTAAGTTCACATTAAACTACCAAAACGTCATATATTTAGAAAATGAGGGAGTAACAAGTAGCAGATTTTTTTCTTTTGAAACAGAGTAGCAGCTTGCAATCCATGGAAGGTTGACACACTTAAATCTTCCAGGGTTGATGGAATTGGAGCTGCATCCAGTATAGTGCTCCAAACTGAGAGCTGCTACGTTTTGGAGATCAACTCTTTGCCAGAGTACCCGGAGAGGCAGACAATGGAAGGCAGTCACTGCTTCTAGCCTGAATGGGGTACCCATGTACTTCTTTAATCTCCACTAGTGGAAGGAGCACCACCTTGCGCCCCCTCTTGAGGCGGGATTGTGCAGTAATGAAGCTGCCATATTTGTTGAAGTGTTGACAGTGAATTCACTTGCATGATCTTTTCAACCATTTCCAAATCTGAACCAGACAGATGGTTGTGCTAATGATAAAACAATTCATTACACCCTTGCAAAATGTTTGGCTAACAGTAACCTAGGTGTACAAATGAACAAAATGTAAATCCATATAGAGCTAACAGGAGGAGGCAGTAATTCACTAAGATTGGGTGTTAATAAGCTCCGAAAGAAAGAAAATTTGATCCTGCATGCATAAAAAGAAATTCCAATCTTAGAGGACAATGAAAGAGGCAATTTCATCATTGATATACCAGTTTTAGCTTAACACGCCTACAAACAATCAAATTTAAATTTGGCATAACTCTATATGTTTTCTTTGATCCAGTACTTGTCTTCAGCGCTCATTATTAATTTTGCTAATCATGAGTAAGCAGAGGCATTAGCGTCGTCGATCAATATTTTAGTTCATAAACCATGAAATGGAAAAGGTTAGTTTGCTCTCTCCAAGAAACATCTTAGTTTGAACCATGTTCACACACACCATCTAAACATATGTGATGGCCCTTTTGTTAGTACTATTAACGGAACTTCTCATTTTGTACATGCAGTGTTAATAGATTGTCTTTAATCTCCCTTCTACATTCTGAGCATAACATGATGCACACAAAGGCCAAAAATGAAATCAATAGTGGGCGTGGCATGCAGGGAATCAGAGAAGGCAGAAGCAGAGGACCAGCAACCGCGTGGTACCTAGCCAGAGTTGGCGACATTGAGCTCGAGAGAGACATTTAGCCGGATAGTTGTTGATGCTTTTGAAGCACCTAACATTTAATCAGCAAACATTTCACCCTCATTATCTTTGCCATGAATATCATTTTCAGGTGAAGAAACTTCAGTTTCTTTTACCTGAAGCAACCAGGACACGACATCCCCGCTCTGGCCAAAAGGTAGCAGGAGTGTAGTAAGCGTAGAGTCTAATTTCCGGTAATGGGATGAAAACACATGGCTAATTGTTAAGCAGCTAAACATTACATACTGGAGGGTTGTTCACGTGCAAGCATAAGAGCCACCATGTTCGGTAACATAGCACCAAATGCACTAGTCGTCCACAGACACACAAACAAACTACCACATAGTTCACGACACATAGATTTACAATCACCAGGCCTTTACATCAAGTAAGAAATCGACCTCGTCCTGAAAAACTCTGGATCCACACGCCCATTCATCAAGATGCGCTCCTCATCTTCAATAAGAAGGGACCAAGCAATAGTAAACCTTATCTTGAAGCTGCCAAGGTTGCATTCATGGTCACTTGTATTGCATTACTTCGGGACAACAACCACGTGGCCTTGTGCAACCATGTCGCCAGAAGGTGTGTATGCTTGAATCTAAAGTTTCAGTCTCGCAGTGAATTCTACAGAAATGACTTGCCTTGACAGGTTTATGTAACCACGTTTAATAGGAGGCCGTCCAACTCTCGAATCAAGCAACAAGACTTCCTTGGATGTGGATTCCTTTCTGTCTTCAATGTCATGCTGAGATAGTGACGAGCAGACTATTCGAACTCCATAACCAAAAGATGTTGACTTCTCACCAATAATATTAACACCAAACACAGTGGCTTGAACCGAAGATTAAGCTGTTGGAAGGATAACTCCAGTGTGCAGAAGGTTTTTCAATGATGAGCATACCTGAAGTATCAGCATGATCACCATCATATAGCACAGGATAACTGATCAATGATCTGTCTTCAGACGTAGTTGGGCCCTTCACTATTAGTTGGATTTCGATGTCAACAAGCTCCTCCGACACAATTGCATGAACTAGGCCAGTCAAATGCAAAAAAGGATCCTGCAAAAATAATAATCACCATCGGCACCACATTTTCTATTAACTAATTGCCAATGTTTGTTACAAACGATGTTAAAAATATATGTGGCAATTGTCTATAGTTACTATTAACTTCATAGCATGTCGCACTTAGCAGTTTGCTACAATAGCATGGCTTGAACAAACAATCGTTTAATGTTATTCATATCTTCTTGCACACAATTCAGCTAAAGTTTGAATATGTATTCAATATGTATAACAAAATCAACCAAAAATGCATTACCTGAACCTCGAAATATTCTATGTGCCCTGTTTCCAATGTTTCCATTGATCCCATGCTTACTTCTTACATGCTGGTGCTTCACATCCAAATACATGACATGCTTCTCTTAAGTAAATGCAAGTTATTGCAAAGGGCTAACAAGAGGGATGACATGTTGCCGACATGAAACTTTTTGCCTCAACATTGAATTTACAACTCAATAGATTACAGGGCGTAAGAAATCAGCTAATCACACACTCTTTTGTAGTTTTATCTAAAAAAATTGACACAGAACAAAACATCAGCATCCCTCCTGAGGGTAGCTCTATAGTCCTACAACACTGCAGATATTTCTATGGGCTGTACAACAGTCAAAATTTTGCGGCTCAAGGAGATAAACATCATATCATGTCCTACAAGATGCGTTCTCCATGAAAGTGTATGTGCGCCCTTCCTTCTGTTAAGGACACTATCAAACGTTTACTCAACGCATTGACATAGCCACAACCTAGGCTCTATTAACCTCGGACATGGCAGTGGGTCCTAGGTATAAGATATCCTAGATCAACAAAACTAAACTAATGTTGGGCATCATCAAACAAGTGCATATACAAAGAATAATGCAGACAACTTCTAAACAAGGAAAACAAGATAGTACATAACACATCATTGATGATCTGGCAGTCATCTCTTGGACGAAGTAAGATGGGATTCCAATGGGTATCCACACAATCTCAAGCAGCAAGCACACCATACACTTGCAGTGGTCACTTGAAGTGATTAACATCGGCAATGTTGATGGAACAAATCTGTAACGTCTTCGCAAGTTTGGCATCAATAGGCTTGAACCCCGGTGTACAATGTGTGAATATCATAGGGCTAAATATCGCTGTAGGCAGAGACAACAAATTTTGTATGGAAGTTAAAAGTCTGACATGCTAACTCTGTACTTGTAAACTCAGTACCACCATCACCACCTCTTCTCCTTAGTCTCCGCGCTGCTCTATTTTTCTTTCTTTCCTTTTTGGACGTGGCTAGGCAGCGCCCATGCACTCAATGGGGCGTTCAGGCGCTCCCGTAGAAGGCAAGTATTTTCCAATCATACATTACGTCGAAGGAAAATCAATGGGTGAGATTGTGTAGGATTGGTTGGACAGGAGCTAGGGCCGAAGGATTAAAAGAGGCGTTTACAACATAACTAATATGAAGAAATCATGTTTTATACTAAATATTTTTACTTTTTATAGCCTCTGCGACAATTACATCATATATAATATTACTTCAAACTTGAGTATGTAATATATATTCTTTCTTATTTACTTCTAACAATATTAAAACATAACCATGTCTACAGTAATAAAATCAAAGCTAAATGTTATACATTTTAATTTCAAAAGTCATTTGAAATATATACATTTTAAAAGCTAAATCGTTAAAATGCATGAGTACTAAGGTAGAAGTATGTTTTATTATTGTTAGAAGTAAACCAAGAAACAGTAACATAAGACAAAATCACATTCATGGAGAGATCAAGTTATGCCATTTATGTTTGTCTTTTGTCTCCATATTTGTTTTAGTATCTTTATAAATATCTCTATAAAGAATCTTCTCATGCACAACAGATATCTAAATAGAGGTTTGTTGAGTATGGATATCTAGGTTAGTCGTAGTAAACTAAAGAAAGCAATAGTGTATCAAGTGTGAATAAGTGATTGGACATAAATTAATTTTCACCGCCGAAAGGGGAGTTGAGGATTGTTGCGGTTTTTACCCCCACAACATCCATCTGAGTGCACACACTTAGAGAACATTTTATCCTAGTCACACTTAGAGAACATTTTATCCTAGTTCAATCCAAGTCGACTACGCCGAGTATGAGGAGGAGGCGTTCGCTCGCTTCTGCAGGGGCTGGGAGTATCTCCACGGCAACTACAAAAGCAGCTTCGAAGACCTGAGTGAGCAAACATGCATCATGCATCTAAATCCTCTGATTTCTTTCTCTTCCTCATCATGATATAGATTTCGTGTATAGATTTTCTGACACAAACGCCCCCTAACTGCTATGCATGCAGCCTTGTTCAGTCCCATGCTCTTTACCCACTCCACGCCGGGCTTCAAGCCAATAGACGCCGTCCTCGTGAGGACCGTGCAGATCTGCTCCATCAAAGTTAATGACTTGAAACATTTCGACTGGCTGCTGCAGGTGTACGGCGTGGTTGCTGCCCGAGATGCCATGGATGAGCGTCGCAGCCCCATCTTCCTCCGTGCAAGGGATAACTACCAAGTCCTCCATGAAGCGGTATCTATGCTCTTCTTCTTCTTCTTCTTCTTCTTCTTCTTCTTCTTCTTCTTCTTCTTCTTCTTCTTCTTCTTCTTCTTCTTCTTCTTCTTGTATTCACAATTTCACATCGGTAGGGTGCCCTTGTTGATTAGTTTTTATTATAATTAATGGCAAAAATATGACGATGATGCTTAATTGCAGCATCCTTTTCTATACTTGACCGGCCCAGTTCGCGCAATTATGTCGGAGGAGACCGTTGACATCGAAATCCAACTGAAAGTAAGGGGAACAACGCCACCTCAAGATAGAGCGTTGGTCAGTTATGTCCATTATTATGATGGTGGTTATGAAGCTAGTTTAAGCCCGATCATCATTGAAAAGCACTCTTGCACGCTAGAGTTATGCATGCAATAGCTTAAACGTTCCGTTCAAGCCACCATCTTTGGTGCTCATCTTGTTGATTACAAGTCAAATCCTTTTGAACATGGAGTCTGAGTTGTCTCCTCTTCACTATCTCAGCAGCACGACGCTGACCCATCAATGGAAGTTGTGTTGCTCGATTCAAAAGTTGGAAGAAAGTGTGCGGTGAAATGTGGTTACCTCAACCTGTCAAGGCAAGTTGTTTCTGTAAGCTTGGGCGGAAAGCTTAAGGTTCTCATTCAAGCGTACACACCATCCGGGGACATCGCTGCACAAGGTCATGTCTTTGTCGTGCCCAAAACATGCAACACTAGTCAACACGAATGTGAACTTGACGGCTTCAAGGTAGAATTTACCATTGCTTGGTCCTTTCTTGTTGAAGATGAGGAGCGCATCTTGATTAATAGCCGTGTGGATCCTTTTGCATCATGTCCTATAGATCCCTGTTTGCTCCTCAAGGAGATTACGGTGAAACCGGCAAAGGTAGTGAAGAAATGGCAACCGCCCGATGATCCTTTTATCAAGGTCAATGTGGATGCTTCTTTCCATGAAGAAACACATCAAGGCAGCACGGGACTGGGCATTCGCAATCACAAGGGCACTTTGCTACGTGCACTAGCAGTATGGTATGATGCAGGGCTCAGCGCAATGGCCATGGATGCTTATGCAATCCGAGATGGGGTCCAACTTGCATACGATTTGGGTATGTAGAAGCTGATAGTTGAAACCAGTGCCCAAACAGTGGTGAACATGTGGAGCACTAGATGTTTTGATCATTCCGAGATAGCTGCCACTCTGCATGAAATAGAAGGACTATGTGAGAATCTAGAGGAGTTTCGTTTAGTATTCGCACTGAGGGAAGCGAATGAATTGGCACATCTTTGCGCCAAGCAATGTAGTGCCTCTAGGAGAAGGTGTTTATGGATTAATTATATCCCAACCTTCCTTGCAGATTGTGTAAAGAAGGAATGTAATCCAACTATATGATCATTGAAGCTCTTGAGTGTTCTTGAAAAAACCGGCTAGCATGCTATTTATATATTTACCATGTTTTCTTTCTTTTTCTTTTGTGTGTACACCTGTATACCACCACTTGGTTTAGGTAGCACGATATATTGTAACACATAATATAGTTAGTTCAAATAACACCACTTTCAACTCAAAAAGGAAAGAAAGAATAACACAACTTAATTCTGGTTGCATACGTCAAAATGAAAACTCTTTATATTGCGACTGATTTCACGTTCCCTTACCGTGTCAAGCGATTGAGATGCGTCTCATGGGGACCTACACAAGCACAATAGTGTTTTTTTAGGGGTCACAAGCATAGGAGCTGATTGGCTCCCTCGCCCCATCGAACTAGTGCACCCACAAACAAGCTGTTGGACCCAGTCACAGAAGGCCCACGAGTCACACTGATGTAAATAACTTGCAGCGGTAACAAAAAATTGTGGTCAAAGCATCCAAGGGCTGAGCACAACCAGAGGCAGAAGTCAAAGAAGATCCAACGGCCAGGAACGTTGCGCATGGGAGGGTGAAGGGTAGACTCACATCTTTTTTACAGTTAAAAAAACGAGGATGAAGAGGGTTAATAATTTATCTGCATTAAAAGAGAAACTTACAATGGTGCAGTGCAGCGAAGGAATACAATCTTAAGATGTATCGATTATTTTTCTAGGAAAAGTGTACACGTATCACAAATTCACAATCTTTGTTGGGTCAACAAATTCATAGATTGTCAATTTGTAGCAAAGCTAGCTAGGACACGATGGGCTTGTTGGGGTGCATGCTGAAGATCCCTCCTGTGTACCCACCGCCGCCACGGCAACCGTACCTCACCACCGGCCCGTCGCGGCCGTAGACCTCCTCCCCGTTCGGCCCTCTCGGCCGGCGCCGCCCGCCAGCCACCAAGTACCCGCAGCAGCAGCAGCAGAGGACGATCAGCGCTACCACGGCCGCGGCGGGGAGGGCGACGGCCAAGGCAGAGCCCGCCCGCTGCTCCATTGCTGCGGCCCACTCCCGGATCCCGGCGACGAGCGACGGGAATGCGGATGCGAGGAACCAAAACAGCTCGGCAAGCTTCTTCACGACAACGTCCCACGGGATGGGATGCCCGTTGTGTCCCTGGAGGAGGACGGAGTCGAAAGCTCCCTGCGCCGTGACGAGCTTTCTAATCCTTGGCGCCGACATCTTCGTGGGTCTTGGCCGCCTGATTAGGCGATGGTTATGCTCGTGGGGACTAACGACGATGGAGTTGTGGTGTCGGTCTGTTAACGTTAGCTGAGAAAGGGTATATATGAACTCTGAGTGAACTCAGGCCGTGCCGGAAATCAACGTCCTGTTTCGTTACTCCCTAAGTTGCTTGCTTGCTTGTCTTGGAGCGACGTTTGTGATGCTCCACCTCAGTTGTATCTAAATCATGAAACCAGAGAGATAATCACCAAAAACAAATTGATGATTCATATACGTAGGAAGTTTTCTGTTTTAGGAATGGACATGGACGTGTAAAGCTTTGGGTAATTTCGTAGTGTTGTGCACGTCTGGTCTGGTGTGCGCGGATCCACGCAGGGTGCATTACGTATCGTGCCAGTGCCAGCAGGGATAGGTCATTTTCGTTATCTATTACAGTATGTGGCAAGTGCAGGAAGAGATAGCGACGGGCTTTGCAAGTTGCAACGGCTGTAATCAACTCGCCGTGGAAGGAGAGAAAACACCTAATAATTCTGGAACCTAGAATTGTTTTTTATTTTTTGCGGATGGAACCTAGAATTGTTAACAGCTAATCCATCGAATGCAGCCATGCATGTATTAGCTGAAGGTATATTAACTGAAACTCCGGTGGGTGGGTGTTAAACTCATTTGGTTCCAGTTGAGGAATTTGTTAATCAGTAGGAAGATTCGGAGACGCTTCTTCTTTCTTAAAAAATGGAGCATCATGACCACCAGACCGTTTACTTTTGTGAGTTAAGCACGAGCGAGGTCCGGCCGCCACCACGTGCCTATGTGGTCATGCCTTGACTAGTTCCCCACGGCCCGTTGGGGTCAAGAGCTCTGTGTGCATACATACATACATATAGAGAGAGCTTAGCTCGATCGAGGTGTTGGCTTCTTCACAACACATCTCCGACCGTGTCTTTGTCGTGGGCAAGGCAGACCCTGAAGTTACCCCTCGAGATACTTGTTCATCTCGACGAGCACTGAGCCCCACCTTACTTCAGGTGAATTTTTCATCACCATGTTTTGTCTTTTGTACAAACGTTAATTCGGTTCCTTTTTTTCGATTTAAGTGAATGCTGGATGCCTATTTGTTCCTAATAAGACTCTGAATTGCTGAGGACACCTAATGGCAAACGCTAAATTTAACACCTGCGCCCTTTGTTATTGCGACCAGGGGCTGTGCTATGAGTAGGTTCCTCAAAGCAGAGTTAAGTTTTTTGTCAGGAAGCAGAGTTTAAGTGGTCCACCCACCGGAAATAATACATGGCCTCTATTTTCATTCCACCGATTGTTTTTTGTTTTCTTTTCTTTTCGAAGAAAAGATATTTTTTATTTTCCCTGAAGCAGAGGTGTCTATTTAGTTGACAGTGTCACATTTATTGACTCTCCAGCAGAAGAATATGCAAGCGTTGTTGCAGCTTGGCCTCTGCCTCATATTGCTTGCATCACAATATGCCCCAGCTGGAAGTGCGGTTCCTAGTTCACACTGCCGAAGACAGTGTGGGAATGTCGAGATACCATACCCATTTGGTATAGACCCAGGCTGTTCGCTCGGAGACGGCTTCCACCTCGACTGCAAGGTCCACGGTGGCGTAGAGAGGCCATTCAGGAGTGTCTTTGAGGTCCTCGACATCTCCTTGAAGCAAGGGACAACCCGAGTGCTCAATTTCATCGTGGGGTATTGCTACAACACCTCCACCGGGAGCATGGAGTATTTTGGCCGATACGGGGGGCTCAATGAAGGTGTTTCTTCTCCATACCGCCTCTCCGATGTCCAGAACAGATTCATGGTCATCGGCTGCAACGCCTTGGCCTCCATCTCGGACCGTGATGGCACAGGCTACGAAGGCTATGGTGCCGCAGCATGCCGCAACCAGTCGGACCTAGTTGATGGATCTTGCTCCGGTATCGGATGCTCCCAGACGACGATACCGAAGAGGATGTACTTCTACGCAACAACCTTTTTTAGCACGGTCAACAATAGTCGAATATGGAAGTTCAATCGGTGCAGCTATGCAGTGTTGATGGAAACAACGTCATTCAGGTTCAGCACTAAGTACATAACCACCAACAAGTTCAATGGCACAAATGATGGGCGGGTGCCTGTGGTGCTCGACTGGGCTATGAGAGATATCAAGTCATGTGATGTTGCAAAACAGAATAAGACCGGCACTTATGCATGCCTCAGTAGCAATAGCAAGTGTGTGAATTCCAGCAATGACCAAGGGTACATGTGCAATTGTATCAATGGCTATGAAGGAAACCCTTATCTTCCTGGTGGATGCAAAGGTACCAATTATTAGCTCCGAGCTAGTGACAATCTATATTTGCACTAATATCAATCAAATTGCACATTGGATGTAGGGTCTCTTTATCTTTTTTGAAACTAGATTATTTTGTTTGGCTACTTTTGTTGCAGATATTAATGAATGTGATCACAACCCATGCCCTTCGGATGGTGTTTGTCGCAATATCGCTGGAGAATACCGATGTTCTTGTCGAGTTGGAAAAAAATATGCCAAAGAAAGCAATACATGCAACCCAAATACAGGCTTCATAGTAGGTAACGACCGAATAAACATGAACACCTAGCTAGGTCATTAACTTTATCGCACTCTTGTGCAATGTCATGAAATAAAAAAGTAATGTGAAACAAATCTAATGTTAGCTAATTTACACCAACTATGTTCTATACTCTCTCTCTCTCTCTCTCTCTCCCATTGGTCTCAAAAATAATTCTCTCGTCTAATGTTGTTATCAGGACTTACAATGGGATTATTTGGCCTGATGGTTATCATCATGATCTCCGTCTTTTGGGGACAAATGACAACTCAAAAGAGAAAAATGAATAAAGTTAAGCAGGAGTATTTTCGCGAGCATGGAGGCTTGCTTTTGTTTGATAGGATGAGATCAGAGAAAGGTCTTGCTTTCAATGTATTTTCAGAAGCTGAACTCAGACATGCCACTGATAACTTTGACATTAGTAGAATACTTGGAAAAGGAGGCCATGGAACGGTCTATAAAGGGATAATAAAGAGCAGCATGCCAGTTGCAGTTAAAAGATGTGGAATAGTTGATGAAAGGCAAAAGAAGGAATTTGGGAAAGAGATGCTCATTTTATCGCAAATCAATCACAAGAACGTTGTTAAACTCTTGGGTTGCTGCCTTGAGGTGGAAGTTCCTATTCTAGTCTACGAGTTTGTACGAAATGGTACATTGTTTGAGCTTATCCATGGCAGGAACCAGGCATTGCAAATTTCCTTTAGCACTCTCTTAAGGATCGCTCATGAAGCAGCCGAAGGTCTCAGCTTCCTACATTCATACGCGTCTCCCCCAATTATTCATGGTGACGTGAAAACTTCCAACATCTTGCTTGATGATAACTATATGGCCAAAGTGTCAGACTTTGGAGCCTCTATATTAGCCCCGTCTGACAAAGAGCAGTTTGTTACAATGGTTCAAGGTACATGTGGCTACCTTGATCCTGAATACATGCAAACATGCCAGTTAACAGACAAAAGTGACGTGTACAGTTTTGGAGTTATCCTTTTAGAGATCCTCACAGGCCAGTTGCCACTAAAGCTCGAGGGGACTGAGAAGCCAAGAAGCTTGTCATTGATTTTCCTTTCTGCTATGAGGGAGAATAATCTAGAAGATGTGTTGGTGAGTCAAGTGAAAGGCCAAGCAAGTATGGAGTTGCTGAGAGGACTTGCAGACCTGGCTAGGAAATGCCTAGAAATGTGTGGTGACAACAGGCCATCCATGAAAGATGTCGCCGATGAGCTAAATAGATTGAGAAAACTTTCACTACATCCTTGGGTACAACTCGACATGGAGATGGACGAAGAAAATCTTCCTGGGGGAGAATCTACTACTGGTTATGAAATAGAATTAAGTGGGTATCCAATGGACAAAAGTGAGAACCATCCCATAAACCCAGGGAGTTCCTATTATGCAAGATGACTAAACATGCAGAATGATCTATAAATTACTACATGCACATACATCTATTTCTTCTGAACCTCGGTACCACATGTATTTTATTTTGAGGTAGTATTGCTGCTAATATGTGTAAATTTTATAATAGGGAGTCTATCTCCTACGACTCTATAGTTCGCAAATTCCAAATTGTTTTTTTAATTCATTCGATGTGTGATGTATGTTCAACAACAAAAGTCTATTGAATATCAATTTGAAGAAAAGCTAGCACACGATGCGCTTAGGGCGTTGTCTTATACATAATTCATAGATCGTCATTTGTAGCTAGCACATGATGGGCTTGTTGGGGTGCACGCTGAAGATCCCTCCTCTGTACCCACCGCCACCACGGCCACCGTACCTCACCACCGGCCCCTCGGTGCCGTTGACCTCCTCCCCGTTCGGCCCTCTCGGCCGGCGCCTCCCGCCGCCCACCAAGTACCTGCAACAGCCGCAGCAGAGGACGACTAGCGCCACCACAGCCACGGCAGGGAGGGCGACGGCCAAGGCGGAGCCTGCCCGCTGCTCCATTGCCACGACCCACTCCCGGATCCCGGCGACGAGCGCCGAGAACGCGGATGCGAGGAAGCGGAACAGCTCGGCAAGCTTCTTCACGACAACGTCCCACGGGATGGGATGCCCGTCGTGTCCTTGGAGGAGGACGGAGTCCAAAGCTCCCTGCACCGTGACGAGCTTTCTAATCCTTGGCGCCGCCATCTTCGTGGGTCTTGGCCGCCTGATTAGGCGCTGGTTATGCTCACGGGGACTAATGACGATGGAGCTGTGGTGTTGGTCTGTTAACGTTAGCTGAGAAAGGGTATATATGAACTCTGAGTGAACCCAGGCCATGCCGGAAATCAACGTCCTGTTTCGTTACTCCCTAGGTTGCTTGCTTGCTTGTCTTGGAGTGACGTTTCTGATGCTCCACCTTAGTTGTATCTAAATCATGAAAGCAGAGAGATAATCAAAAAACAAATGATTCATATAGCTAGGTAATTTCGTAGTACTGTCTGGTGCATGGATATCGACTTATGGTGCATTACGCGTGGTTCCACTGCCAGGGGGAAAGTACAGGGACAAGCTAGGAAGAGAAAGGGACGGGCTTTTTTCCCTTTGCAAATTGCAAGTTGCAACGGGCGGCTGCAATCAAGTCATCTAATAATTCTAGAACCTAGAACCTAGAATTATTAACAGCTAATCCATCGAATGCAGCCATGCAGCTAGTATCCACTATCTGCCAGTACGTAGTATATAACTGAAACCGCGCGCGGTGGGTGGGTGTTACATGTTTCATGTTTGGTTCCAGTGGAGGAATTTGTTAATCAGTAGGAAGATTCAGAGACCTTTCTTTCTTAAAAAAATTCGAATATTATGTACACTTGACGGCGACTCTGGACCGTTTACTTTTGCTACTAGGTAAACACGATCGTGGTCCGGCCGCCACCGTGTGCCCACGTTGGCGTGCCTGAACAAGTTCCCCACGGACTGTTGGCTTCAACAGCTCCCCGTGCATGCATACGTACATAGAGAGCTCGATCGAGGTGTTGGCTTCTTCAGAACACATCTTTGTGTCGTGTCTTGGCGTCGGCCTCATATTGCTTGCAGCATAATGTGCTCCCGGAAGTGCGGCTGCTAGTTCACGTGCAGAAGGCAGTGTGGGAATGCCGAGATACCGTACTCATTTGGTATCGACTTCCACATTAGCTGCGAGGTCCACGATGGCATACAGAAGCCGTTCAGGAGTGCCTTTGAGGTGTTTGACATCTCCTTGAAGCAAGGGATTGCCCAGGTGCTCAATTTCATCGTGGCGTACTACTGCAACACCTCCACCGGGGGCATCAGGTATTTTGGCCGATACACTGGGCTCAACGAAGGAGTTTCTTCTCCTTATCGCAGAAAATGAGCGAAACGTATGCAGTGACCGTTTCAGTCCGTTTTAGCAAGTACGATTCCCTTAACAAGCTGTTTCCTCAATACATTGACCAAAGTGACCAGCCTAAACAAGTTCAGTGACCCGGAGTGCATTTTATTCGCGTAACCAGCTCCCCGTGCGTGCATACATACGTAGAGAGCTCGATCGAGGTGTTGGCTTCTTCACTGCACATCTTCGTGTCTTGTCTTGGCCTCGGCCTGGTATTGCTTGCAGGACAATATGCTCCCGGAAGTGCGGTTCCTAGTTCACGTGCCGAAGGCAATGTGGGGAGATCGAGATATTGTACCCATTTGGTATCGACCGGGCTGCTCGCTTGGAGACGGCTTCCCCATTAGCTCCGAGATCCATGATGGCATACAAAAGCTATTCAAGAGTGCCTTTGAGGTGCTCAACACCTCCTTGAAGCAAGGGATTGCCGTGGCGTAGGGATTGCCCCGCAAAAATGGAAAGTCTTTCATCGCAAAAAAAAATGGAAAGTCTTAGCAGATTTGTAAACCTTAGAAAAACGATGGCTATGGGCCTTCATGTGTGCTATGCACGTTCAAAGATGTCCTAGTAGTAATTTGACAAAAAGAAAATGTCCTAGTAGTAATTTGACAAAAAAAGGATCTCCTAGTAGTAGTCAGTAATAAGTAAGTAAAAGAACATACAATTGCCTCCCAAAAAAAATGCGAAGGAGCAATTTCAAATCAAGATGGATCTTGTGATTAACCGCCTTACTTTTGGAGTTAGTTAAATACAAGGATTTACTTCTCTGAGATGAGTGGGAGATGCTAGATGAACGGCCAAGGACAATAAATAATCTTAGAACCCGCAAATGATAATAACCTTCAAATTTCTCAAACTTTTTATTCAGTATTTCAGATATAAAATAATAATTATGAAAAAATTGTATCAAGATCGTTAATGGGACATGACGACCTTGATCTTGAACTCCTTTCCAATGGCCAGCGACAGGCCACTGACGCTAAGCGCTCCACTCGTCCGGGACTTGGTGCGGGCTGCCTTGAGCTCAACGTTGTTCACATAGATAGTGAACCCCTTTGCTGGCGACTGGAGCCCCATGAAGACCACCTTGCCGATCACCGGCGCCCGACTCGGCGTGTATGAGTTGTGCACCACATGGGAACTCACCGTGGTCGTGATGATGCCCTTGCTCTCCTCCGTGCTGCAGCTAAATTTCACCAGGGTCCAGTTGCCTCCCACCCCGCCCATCTCGGTCGACTCGCCATCGTCCAAGAACAGCTCCCCGCTGGCCATGCCGTTCTCCGCGAGTGCCACAAGGAGGTGGAACTCGCCTTGCCGTGCGGCGGATGTGGTAAGGCCCGGCTGCTGCAGCGGTAGGATGTTGCCGCCAGCGAGGTGGACGTTCGCCGAGTCCACTGGTGCCTGGAGTGTAACACGCTTGCCGGTCCGCGTGTCCACCGTGCGGGGGTAGTTGTGGTCATAGAGGCTGAACCACCGGCCTGCCGGGAAATAGGCGTCGACGGTGGTGGCACCCGGCTGTAGCACCGGAGATACAAGCACGCCGCGCCCGAGCAGGAACTGCTTGTCCACGCCGTACGTATCGGCGTCCTGCGGGTAGGAGAAGAAGAGCGGGCGTGCGATGGGTGCCCCTGTTGTGTGCGCCTCGTACATGAGCGTGTACATGTAGGGGAGCATCCGGTACCGCGTCCCGAACGCTTTCCTCGCCGACTGCGCCGTCGACTCCCACACATAGAGCTCTCGTCGTTCGGTGGTTCTCTCCGTGTGCGCCCTCGCGAACGGGTAGAACGCACCAAGCTGGATCCAGCGGCTGCAGAGCTCCTGGCTTGTGTTGCCCCTGAAGCCGCATATGTCGGCGCCGACCATGGGGATGCCAAAGAGGCCAAAGCTGAGCATCGTGTTGATGGAGTTCGCAAGCTCGTCCCACCGCGCGGAATTGTCGCCGGTCCAGTGCGCGACGTACCGCCCCGCTCCGGGGAAGGTGGAGCGGCTGAGCACGAAGGGGCGGCGCGCGGTGTCCTTGAGCAGTGCGGCATGCGTGGCACGTGCCTCGTAGAGGCCGAAGAGGTTGTGCGCGTCGTACTCGGACACACCATTGTAGTGCACAGTGGAGACCGGCAGGGTTTGGTTGTTGAGGGGACGATGCGTGCCGGAGTTGTTGATGCGGTAGGGCGGGTCGTCCAGCGCGTTGAGCGGCTGCCAGGCCCCGAAGTTGGAGGGCTCGTTCATGTCGCACCATAGCCCGTCTACGGGGATGGTCCGCCGGAACTCGGAGATCTTCTGCGCCCAGTACTCCACGGCGCGTGGGTTGATGAAGTCCGGGAAGTACACCTCGCCTGGCCACACCCTGCCCACCACGTTGGTGCCATTTCTCTTGAGGAAAAAGTCCTCGTTAGGCGTTGCTTGCCTTTTGATCTCCGGGTCTATGATGACCACATACTTCTGGCCGTTGCTGTGGAGCCGGTCGACGAACGGCCGGAGACGGTTCACCGGAAAGTTGATCGGATCCAGCGTGAAATCCTGGCCGCGGTCCATGTAGTCGATGTCTGACCAGATCCCCTCCAGGGGGATCTTGGCCTTGGCGTAGCCGGCGACCACCTCCTCCAGGTCAGCCACATTCTTGTAGCCATACCTGCACTGGTGGAACCCGAATGACCAGTATGGCATTGGGGCAGGGCGGCCGATGAACTGGGTGTACTGGTCGACGACGGCAAGCGGGGAGGGGCCGGCGAAGAAGTAGAAGTCGAGCACGCCACCGATGACTTTGTAGGTGATGTAGGACCCGCCATACAGTATGTCCATGCCATTGCTGTTGAGGAGGAGCACGCCATGCGCATTGCCGCCAGGGCGCACATCCATGTAGAATGGGTGCGAGCCGTAGAGGTTACGGTCCAGTAGGTCTGACCTCTCCAGGTCCTCGTTCCACAGCGTGAACGTGTCATTGGGCTGGAGCCGGAACGTCCGTTTCGTGTGCTCGCCGAACCCGTACAATGATGCCCGCCCGGCTGGAAGCGCCGTCGTCACCTCCAAGTACCTGCATTTCCAATTGTCATGCATGCATGCCCATCCATCACTTGGCTACTCGCTAATATGCTGCTCCTACCACACATCACACTTGTATTCACTCCTTGCCATAAAACAGACCCCTAAGTTTTGTACTAACTCAATGTTTCATAGGTTAGGTCAAGTTTATTTGTAGAAATATTTAAACATTTATTGTATCAAATAAATATAATGTCAAAAAAAACGTATTTCATGATGCTTATATATATTTTTTCTATACAAAAACTTGTTTAAACTTTAAAAAGTATGACTTGATCTATTTTGAGAAAACGAGGGAGTATTATTTATTACGTACCGGTCCTTGAAGATGAGGGTTGCAGAAGTGTCGAAGAGGGTGTCACCGGTGGAGCGGCGGGAGACGGTGAAGCGGAACGGATTCATGTGGATGGAGAAGGTCAGGTCCGAAGACACCTTGGAGATGGTGGCGCTGCTCGACAAGGTGGCATTGTCCATGCCTGCCGATCCGAGCAAAACGTCCTCTGACACTGACGTTGGGTGTGGGATGACATCCTGGGGGACCTCCCATCTCTGATGGTCGGCGTCGGTGATGCGCACATGGAGCCGACTATCCGTCTCTAGGCTGTGCCATCATGTTAATACTAAATCGGTTAGCTTAGGGTGTATGCATCAATATATGCAGACGTAAGGTATACTACCTCTTTTAAAATAAAAGAACTATTAATGTGTATATATAACCCCAACCAAACAGTGCAACACATTCCTGTCTATGATACTTTAGAAAAAGTACAGAGAAGGTGATGAATTAAACTTCCGGATCAGGATGAAGATCAAGCACACTTGCCTTGCAGTTAGGTCGAGCCTCTTGACATCAGGACCGAACTCCGTCGTCCCGCCTACAAGTTTCAGATTGGCCGATAATAGGCTCCGCGCCCCGACGACCGAGTCGACGTCATAGCCTGCGTTGCAATGATGGAGTAGGCAAATGAGGAAGGTGAGGAGCCTGAGAAGCTCACCAGACGGCTTTACAATTGCCATTAGACAATAGGATGGTGTGCCACACAAATGAGTGTCAACAACTATTGGATGCTTGGCTTTATATAGATTAGTAGTCATTCTCAATGTTTGAAAAGATTTAAAAATGTGCCTAAGATTACCTTTTGATAGGTAGTATTTCAATGTTAAGCTTTATCGCTTTTTCCATACGAGGAAGTATATTAATGCTATCCTAAAGAAAATCTCATGTTAATGAGAGAATATTAGAAAATAAAGGCTATTGATTTGGTGGATCTGATTTTAACAATTTAGATCTAACCTAGAATTATAATCGTTGAGATCTAATCGGAGAAAGTTTTGATTCAGTCTTATCTATATCTATCTATACCAATATAAAAGGACCCAAAGGGGCAGATCCAAACCATCTCGACCGTCAAATCATGTTATCTAGCGGTTCAAATCGCTTCAATGTTGAGAACCAAACACGTTTAACACTCTAATTACCCACCACTGCCATTGGTTATAAACATGTTTTGACTAAGTGCTATTCCAGGAAATCTGCCATGTTATTAATATCCTACCATTCCCGTGAAAAAAGTAATTGATATCTTATCAAATACCAACGTGCAAAAGATATATCTTATCTAATATAACGTGCAACTAATATCCTACCTAATATAAATGTGCATTGCACGTACATTATTACTAGTAATTTGATAAAAGAAGTAGACCCTGGTTTTTTACTTATACTAACTAGGCACTTCATGGAAAATCCCACGTTAATTACAGAAATTCTGAAAATAGAGGCCACTGATTTGGTGGGTCCGAATTATAACGGTTCAGATCTAACACTGAAATTCTCATGTTAATGAGAGAATATTAGAAAATACAGGCCATTAATTTGGTGGGTCTGGTTTTATCGATTTGGATCTAACCTAGAATTATAATGGTTGAGATCTAATCGGAGAAAGTTTTGATTCAATCTTCTAATCAGACCTCGTTTTTATGGTCAGAAATATTACGATTCAGATCTCTCTTATTATGGTTGAGACAATCTTATAATCAGATACTTGTAGACCCTGGTTTTTAAGGTCAGAAATATTATCCCTAAAAAAAAGGTCAGAAATATTACGATTCAGATCTCTCTAATTACGAGGATCGGTTGAGATCCATCCCACGTGACCTAAACCTAACCCCTCTCCCCACGTACGCCAGACAGCTTCCTCCAATCTTCCCATAATGCTTATAATCTTCCCGTAATCCATCCATAATAGTCCGATAAAGAAGCATATAATCAGCCAATCCCTAAGGTGCACGTCTCTTTTTCCTTCTGCCGAGACACAGGGGCGGACCGACGTTGACACAGCCGGTGTCACAGGACACCGGGTAAAAATTGTGCTTACCCTGTATAGCCCCGTATGTTTAGGCCAACTCCATCGAGCGACTCTAAATGGACGTCTGTTTTGCCCAGATTTTGTCTGTTTGAGTAGGGCAATGGGGTCGTGTCCGGGCTTGTTCTGGGATGCGGTGGCCGTGCGCCTAACGCGCGACCGCATTTGTTTGCCCCATCCCGTCCGACAGGGCCTAAAATGCACATATTTTCATATCAAAACAAGTTTGCATGTCCAAATATTAATTGTTTGGAAATTAAAATAGTTTTACAACCCAATCGAAGTTGTCTCTAATAAAAATAGTTTTACAACAAAATCGAAATTGTCTTGAATGAACATGAAACGAACCAATACATCTATTGGTCGCCAATGTGACCCACACATGCTCTACCAAGTCATTTTGAAGATCCAAATGAGTGTGCCAATCACGCAGCTCACGATAAAACTGGACAAACTGTTCAAACATGGTCGGTTCTTGGTGTAGGGGCTCAACATTGTCACCTTGAAAATCAAATCCTTGCTCGAAGATACTATCATTACGCTCGTCCTCCACGATCATGTTGTGCATGATCACACAAGCAGTCATCACCTCCCAAAGCTTCATTTCATCCCATGACAGTGCATGGTTTTAAACGATACCCCATCGGGATTGAAGCACACCAAAAGCACGTTCCACATCCTTTCTTGCACTCTCTTGCATTTGGGCAAATCTCTTTCTCTTCTCACCTTGGGGTTCGAGATTGTCTTCACAAAAGTTGATCACTGAGGATATATATACCATTAGCTAGATAGTATCCCTTGTTGTACCGGTGGTTGTTGATCTCAAAGTTGACAGGTGGGGAGTGGCCTTCTGCAAGCCCTGCGAAGACTGGAGAACGCTGCAGCACATTGATATCATTGTGAGAACGTGCCATGCCGAAGAAAGAATGCCATATCCAAAGATCCTGCGAAGCCACCGCTTCTAATATGACAGTCCACGCTTTGACATGCCCCGTGTACTGGTCCTGCCAAGTAAATGGACAGTTTTCACTCCCAGTGCATACAATCTATGCTGCCAAGCATGCCTGGGAAGCCTCTCACTACTAGGGAAAACCCTAGTAGTAGCACGTGTTTAATGCCTACTAGTAGCGCGGGACACCGCGCTACTAGTAAGGCGCTACAGCTATTACTTAGCAGTAGCGCGCTCGACACACACTACTGCTAAGACATATAGCCGCAGCGTGTGTTTACTCCCGCGCTACTGCTAATCTAGATAGTAGCAGCGTGTTTACACTCCATCGCTACTAGTATTTTTTTAGTGTACTTATACGCAGTTATACAAATTTTGGTACAATACAAATTATGAGGTTTATATCATTATGCCCATAACAGTGTGTCAAATGAAGGTGGATTAGGTTCAAGTGGAGGCAACATGTGATGCATGTCAAAAGTATACTACTAATACAAACTTGATCTAGTTTGGACTACTAGTACTTTCGATGTGCACCACATGTTGCCTACACTTGAATCTTATCCGCCAACACAAGTTATTTAATCATCATCATAGTCATTACCACCAACAGTAGCTATTTAATCATCATAGTCATAGTGTAGCACATCATCATCTTCAACCTCATTCTAGCTAGCTAATCACCACCAACACTAGCTGCGGTAGCTATCTAATCACCACCAACACTAGCTAATAATAATCATCATATTCATTACCACCAACACTAGCTATTTAATCATCATAGTCATAGTGTAGCACATCATCATCTTCAAACTCATTTCTAGCTAGCTAATCACTCCTGCTGCTCTCTCTCAGGTAAAATAGCATAAAGCATGTGTAGCACTCCTGCTTCATCATGTTGGAGCAGGCAGATGAACCTGTCTCCTAATAGTGGGTTGCGCTTCTGATTGCTGCCCCCTAGTACTTCTCTGCGATCGTTCACAATTTTACTCTAATATTTCACTATTAAGCATTCCTTGCTTTTAGAAATACTGAATGCACTAAAGTGCATTGTGGAATGTCTTGGTCGTAAGCTAACCATTCTCATGCGACCTTTAGTCTCGATCCAATGAGGCACAACATTCATCGGGAGTCCCTGTTGAAGAACATCGAGTAACATACTTAGCAATAAAGTTTAGCTTAAAAATAATGTATGCAAAAGATGCAGAGGACAAATAGTAAATTTTTTACCATCTTTCGTAAATAGATATGACCGTAGTTCAATACGAACACTGTTGGTCTTGCATGGCAGGGGATACACTAGTAGAATTGTAAAAGTTTAAATTATAAGTTGAAGCAAATGAAGCAGATGTCATGCTTAATTACGAAAAAGACTTGTCGTTGTGACTTACTGTATCTACTTCGAAGTTCTCGTCCAGCTTGATGTCGAAACGCCTATCATCATCTAGCAAGATTCTGTCGCACATGCCGCGCTCGTCTTCGCAGTATTCGCAAATACCGAAATCCTTTTCCTCGTCATACATTTCCTATGCTTATAGTTGAAACATTAATTGAAGATCAATCGAAGGCAACTACCAGGATACTCAACACGGAAATCCAAGACACTCGATATTTCCTACATATTCTGGCACAAGTCATGCCAAAATTCACGGAAAAATCCGGCATGACCTTTGCTAAAATAGAACATATCGAGCGCTTAAAATTTGCCGGAACGGAAATGAATCAACACTCCGGCAAAACATAGGCCACTCGGAGGTGTAACCTGCAAACATGACCAGCCACTTGGCAAGCATATATCCTATTTGAGCAACACAAGATATACATTTCAAAATATCTTATAGGACTCATATTGACATGAGCATTCAATAAGCAAAACCAAATCATAAAATAAATAAGTATTCAAATTAGCATGCATTCAATAAGCAAAAGTAAATCATCTCTTGCGTCCGTACATCGTCGAATATTATCACTAATACATCCCGAATAGTATCATACATATAACATCACTAATACAACTAAAACCCTAACGAACGACGGGTATCGGCGCGGGCGGTGGACACACAAAGAGAAGGAACCATCACAGGATCATAGCTCCAGTGAGATCCCTGGAGAACCTGCTAGGTATTGGAGAACTTGTGCTCCAACGCAACCAAGTAGCGACGGACGTGCGCGTCATCCTCGCTGACATGGTGACGTACCACCTCCACGGGGTCCTCAAGCCTCTGGACCGACACTGGCTCACGCGACCGCCACCAAAGAAGGTTCGGGTCAACGACGGGCTGACTCCTCACCAAGCTACGCCCCCCGGTAGGTAGCGCCTCCCAGTACCAGCCCGGCGGGGCCCAGTCCCAGACATGGCCCATCTGGTCAAGCAGGTGTCCTCCGCGGAGTCGACGACGAGGATGCGGGATAGGCATCGTCGACGTTGATGCGGGAATAATTGCTTTAACTAAAAAAATAACAACAAATGTAACATGTTCAACTAGTTCTATTAATTCAACTAGTTCTTACTAAAAATAAACTTACTATAAATAAAAATAAACTAGTACCTAATTAGTGCCTAGTTCTTACTAACTAATTAGTACTTAGGAACTACTGCCGTAATTACCATCTAATTTGATGAACCTAGGGGTGGAAAGTGGTAGTGGATAATCCGAAATTTGATGCAATAGATGAACCCTAACTAATTGATGCAATCAAAATTTGAAGAACCCTAGGCAGAGGTAGGGGAGGGGGAGGAGTAGGTGTGCTCACCTCGGGTGCCTGCGGCGAGGGAGGGGCAGGCGGCGTCGAGGTCGGGGTCAGGGCTCGGGCGCGCGACGGAGGGCGGCGTCGAGGTTGGGGTTAGGGGCGGCGTCGAATCCGGGGTCGGGGGCAGCATCGAGGGTGTGCGGAGAGCGACAGGAGAGCGCGCGGCGGCCGACGGCGGCGACAACGGAGGAGTTGGGATTTGGGGGAAGTGGCCGTGGGGAAGAACGAACCACGCGGCTAAGTCAAAAGTAGCAGTAGCAATTTCCAGGAAGTGTGCTACTGCTAAGTTAGCTATAGCGTGTACCTGGATACGCGCTACTGCTATTCCTTTCTTTTTTTCCCCTTTTTCATTTATTTTCTTTACATTTTATTTTTTCCTCTTTTCTTTTTCTATTTCTTTCATTTTCATTTACTTTTTTATTTGCTTTCCATTTAATTTTATTTCCTTTATCAGTAGCGCCTTTCTGCGTAGCTGCTACAAAGCAAGTAGCGGTAGCGCTGTTCGCTGTAGATCGCTACTACTATGTGTAGCCTATCGGCTAAGTAGTGGGAATTTTAGTAGTAGCGCTTTTATCTTCAGGCGCGCTACTGCTACAATTGTATCCGTAGCACAGTTTACGCCAACGCGCTACTGCTACTTAGCACTAGCGTTCTTTTTTAACACGCGTTACTGCTAAAGTTCTGTGTATAAGGTTTTACCTAGTAGTGTCTAGCTGCGTTGGTCGCCAACAATCTCTCTGTATCAGCGGCAGTTGCCTGCCTCAAGTACTCAGGGCCAAACACCTCGATCACAGCCTAGCAGAACTTGTACATTGACATCAGACATGTTATCCCACTCATACGCACATACTCGTCCACTAGATCGCCTGAAATTCCATACGCAAGCATGCGGATGGCCGTGGTGCATTTCTGGTAAGAGAAGAATCCAAGCTTGCCAAGGGCATCCATCTTGCACTCGAAGTATGGGTCATGAGCAACCACTTCCTCTCGGATACGATTGAACACATGTCTTGCCATACGAAAACGACGACGGAATTTATCCGGCTTGAAGAGCGGGGTGTTCGCAAAGTAATCGACATAGAGTAGGCCGTGGCCTCTTTCCCTGTTGCGGTTCAGGTTGGGAGCACGGCCAGGGACTGACCCCCTGTAGCGAGGAAGCTGCTGTTGAATGTGGTCGTGAACCACCAGTGCAGCCATCACAAGATCTTCATCATCCGACGACGAATCGTCCGATGAACAAATGAAGTGGTGGAAGAAAAACTCATGACCACTGCGTCGAACACCTTGCGGTCGTGATGGCAAATAGGCCGCGATGATCACCTCGATGCAGGGGTGGTTGGCGGCAGGCTACTGGCCGCTCTAGAGCACTCTGCCGTGGCCGCCGTGGTACGTCGCCCGCGGTCGTATCCGCTCTGCCACCGGCTATGACGGCGACGGCCAAACCTCCTCCAATCGACGGCCTAAACTACGGCGAAAGCGTGGGCGTGGTGGCGGACGTGGTTGATATGGACGGCCGGGGGCTGCATGGAGGAGACGACCGGAGAATAGCGGTGGCGCCGTCGGCGGGGTGGGGCGGGAGAGGGGGTGGAGGCGTTGGAATCGAACGGGACTACTTGTGTCTCTGACACGTGGGCCACGGGGGGACAAGGGCATGCGGCGAGCCCGTCCACGCGATGTTCGTTTCACCCCAAACTCGGCGCAAGTTTGGGTCGGGGATGGGTCGAAAACGGACGAAATCCGGACATTTGTCCGTTTGGGGCCGCGTGTTGGACCGCGCTATTCGTTCGTTCTACTCCAAACAGACGCACCCGAACAAGATGGGGTCGCGCGGTGGAGATGGCCTTAGGGCATGTACAATGATTGATAAGGCGGTCTTATCTTAAGTCTTTCATGTATTTTAGAGATGACAAAAAATATGTCTATAATGGGTTATATCTTAACCTTATCTTCAATAACTTGTCATTCCTTAAAACATGATGAGACAAACTGTGCTAAGAGATCATCTCTTGTCTTCTCTTAAATAAGAGAAGGCAAGCCTTTTTTATGAGTTCTCTCTCCTCCACCTTATCATTTATCCTACGTGACACTCCTAAGATAGAACCATTGTACATGCCCTTAGGCTAGGACACCGGTCAATTCCAGAGCTGGACACCGGTTGGACCGGACTGAAGTGGCGGAAGCAAGCAACGAGACAACGACCAAAGAACGGCCCAACTCGCTGTGGTAGCCCATCCGATTGGCTGGAGGCAGCCAGGCCTATCTCTATGATCGATTCACCTAAAAAGGGTTGTATGATCGATTGGATCGATCTTCTCCTCTGTACATGTGTGTCTACTCGCCTCCTGACATCAAATCTAATCACGGCGAGATGACGTCGCCTGCTCGGCCAGCCGCCATCGATGTGTCGCCGCTTCACCAGCCGCCCCTGCTCTCGCGACAACGTACACTCCGGCCACTCCGTCAATTTCTCTCATGTTTGTCCAATTCTCCTTTTTTTCCTGAATTGTACTTCTAGGGATTTTTAAATTTGAGGCTATTACTGTTTAATTTGGATTGCCACGATTTGCTAATTTCTTTTAGGGTTTCACACCTGATTGGTAATTTGTTGACCGCGTGGGTGGGGAGTAAAACACAATTCACACATGTTGTAAGCAATCTAAAAAATTCAAAAAAAGTTCTATTATAATATGCAGTCAAGATCTATTGTTGTCGCCGGGCAAATCTGTTTTCGTCGTTTGGTGTTATGATATTTTAGTGTCCAATTTTACATAATCAACAAGTATTTCAGGTGAAACACTTTATTTTAGCAACCTTCTTTGCTACTCCCTCCGTCCTTTTTAGAACACATATAAGGTATGTCCGAAGTCAAAGTATCTCAATTTTGACCAAACTTATTGCAAAAAGCATTAACATTTAGAATTCCAAATCAAAATTGTTAGATTCATCATGAAATGTAGACTCATAGTATATGTATTTGATATTGAAAATGTTGATACTTTTGCAAAGTTTGACTTGACACAAATCTAATACGTGGAGTAAAAAGCACTGAAGGGAGTACAAGACATTTTTGGTTATTTTTCGAGAGACGCCGTACATTCAGGGATGCTCAGATACACGTACATAAATACACCCTTATGAGACACGCAAATGTTATTTTTATGTATAGTATTGTTCGATGTCCATCGTGTATGGTGTACACCGGGACACCGGGGCATTTTGGTTCTGGGTCCGCCCCTGCCGAGACATGTGCTCTACAAAAGAAGGAAAACCCTCTCTACTGTCGCTTCCTCCTGACCCAACGCATATGAGTTTCAATCTCTCGCCGCCACTTCTAGTTCATCAGTAGTCTGTTCAAGCCCGTCAACGACTCCTCTTCCACTTCCCTATTGATCCGCTACTCCACCGTGAGCGTGTTCTCCAGATCACGCTCCGACTCTCTCACATCTCGCATTGTACCATCTTTAATGTCGACATCGCCGGGCAGCCGCTCGCTGCTGCCACCATCTCTGAACTTAATGTCGACTTGATGCACATTAGTGTCGCTCCAATTTCTATTAGCAGCGGCATAGTTATGTCTAAGATAGATGAAGGTTGGACGCGGCTGCTGGGGCATAGAAAATCCCTGGTGATCACAAGGTCTGGAGGCACTACTAGATGCTGATTTTTTTATCTCTTGCTAATTAATCTGTCTATGTCTATCAGAGATATTCAGGTTTCTCACGACAACAAGTAATTGTGGAGGTAAAAATTATACCAAGTAATCTCTACTCTTTCTATGTTTGTTTGTTTGTCAGGAGTGCCTAATTAGGTTCAAATTTTTACTCTGCAGTTTGAAATATTGCATCCAAACATCCTGCTATACATGCCATTGTACATGGATTTTAAAAGTTTTCTTATATATTTGACATTTAGGATTTAGGAGCTTCCCATTTTTCTCAAAATCATTTATAATAGAGTATGAATTTGTTAGTATATTTGTGATAATATTTAAGAATTGCTGGCCATGCAAATTTTAGTTATCTGTGTGCTATATTTGAGTTATACAGGTTGCCATTGACATGCATGGTCTATTAATTGAATTTGAGCCGGGGTCCTGGATCAGATGGATGATTCTTAGAGTAGAAATGCAACTGTAATCACAGAATTTTTGTTTACGTGGTTAGTTTCTAATTGTATGCATGATCTTCCTTCTGCAGTTCCAGAATTCTTTTTAGAGATGCCATAAGTAGAAAATAGGATAAGGAGTCTTTAACTATGAGTTGCATACATTCATAATGGTCTAACTATTACCGGCAAAATCAATTTGCACCAAATTCGTAGATTTATGTGTAGCAATGTCGGCGGCAGAATATACAGAGTGTTTGCATGCCACTAGATCTACTTTAGCCGAACAGTACACTATACTAGGAGCTATAAAAAAGTTGTGAGTAAATTTATGCAATAGCATTATATTGTGCATAGATCATAAATATGTTTTTCAGCCATTATCTCGAACTCAGAAATAGTTCTGCTATACCAATTTCTATGGTTGAATAATGGATCACACAAAAATGCTTTTGCTATCATAGTTTTAACTTGAAACTTGCCTCTCTACGTGTGCAGCTTATTCACCTCTCAATAGTTTTGTAGCTCTCAATCTGCAGCAAAGTCGGGGTTGGGGAGGAGGGGGCAGCCGATCTGGTCGATGGGGACGTGCGCGCCGGATCTGGTCCGAGGGGAGGATGGAGCGGAGGGGAGGGGGCCGCGGTGGTGTGCTGGGAGCCGCAGATTGCCGCCGGAAGTTGCCGGGATCGGCCGCCCTAGGAGGCGGCGGTGAGGAGTCGTGGGGAGAGAGAGAGAGAGAGATGGGGATCGCGAGAGAATCGGTGTCGTGGGATTTCTGGCTTTCTTTTTTTCTCCCTCGTTTCTTTGGCAGGAAATGGAAAGGTAGCCAGTCAATCACATGCGAGGCCACGAATCCCCCGGATGAAATCCTGGCCATCTACTCGTTCTACATCCAACGCTTCAAAAACCTCCCTCATCCAACACCTCTCTCTCACACTCTCTCTCTCTCTCTCTCATTACTTTTTCAATCGGTTTAGTTTTCGTTTTTTGAAGAACACGCACATTATTTGCTTCAAAATTGGACCGTACTAATTTTCAAAAATATTGGAACATATTCTATGTATAATTAACCAAGTGGTTGCATGTTAAAAGCTTTTCATACACCTCCATCAACTTGTCAAATTTCTATCAAATCAATAATAATCGGGTCAAATTTGGACTATAGTACTTCATAGTTTACTCTTTATTTTTTTCTAAAAATATTTTTTAGATGCACAAGTATCTACTTTATCAGAGATACACTAAAAGTTTTGCAAGATTCTACCCCTAGCTACGACCGGTCCTGCCCGCCGTTTTGACCGTATTTTGAAACAAGCATAAAAAATTCAAAAAAAATTAAAAAATTGGAAAACCTTCGCATTGTGTCATTATATGTGACCAAATTACTAGGAGAAATGATAAACTTATGATACATCAATTATTTAAAACATTGTTCTTAGAAATGAGCTATCATGTGTGTAGATTCACGGCTTTCAAGCCAAATGACGATCTTATGGCCGCATTCATAGCATAGTTTGTTCAAATGATATCATTTTGTGCTTGAGGGTGTACCTTCAAATGGCAAACGATGTCGCCAAAGAGAGTTTTCATTTTCTTTGCATAAAAGTTTTATTTTCCATTTTTCGAATGCCCAAAATGAGTTTCTTTTAAAGAACCTACCAACTTTTTGTTGCAAAATTGGATCAAATCAATTTTCTAAAATGTTATGCCATATTTAATGTAAAATTGAACAGACGGTTGGGTGTCAAAAGTTTTGATCCACCTCTCGTGAAAAATATAAATTTCCGCCCGAATCAGTTTGAAGCGGATCAAATTTGAACTGCAACTGCCTTATAGTTTGCTCTTTATTTTTTCCAAAAATCATTTTGAGGTACATAAGTATCTATTTTATCATAGAAAAACCAAAAGTTTTCCAAGATTCAACAAGTAGCTAGGAACGGTCATGCCCGCCGTTTTGATCGCATTTTGAAACGAGCATGAAAAATTCAAAACAAATCAAAAAATTGAAAAACCTTCACATTGCGTCATTATATGTAACCAAGCTACCCGGAAAAATAATAAAATTATAATACGGCTATTATTTTTAAAAAATATTCTCATAAATGAGCTATCATGTGTGAAGACTCGTGGCTTTCGAGCCAAATGATCAATGTCACAGATACATTCATGGTATAGTTTATACAAATGATCTCATATTATGCACAAGAGTGCATCTTTGAATGTCAAACAATGTTGCCTAAGAAAGTTTTCATTTTCTTTGGACTAAAAATTCATTTTTCATTTTTTGTGTGCCAAAATGAGTTTTTTTTTGTGAAAATGGACCGAGTCATTTTTCTAAAATATTAGGTCATATTTAATGCACAATTGAAAAAATGGTTGGGTTTCAAAATATTTGATCCACCTCTTGTGAAAAAGATAAATTTCTGGCGGTTTAGTAAGAAGTAGGTCAAATTTGAACTGCAGCTGCCTTATAGTTTGCTCTTTATTTTTTCTAAAAATAATTTCTAGATACATAAGTATCTATTTAATTATAGAAACACCAAATTTTTTCGAAAATTCAACCACTAGCTGGGGATGGTCATGCCCGCTGTTTTGACCGCATTTTGAAACAGGCATGAAAAAATTAAAAAAAGTCAAAAAATTAGAAGACGTTTGCATTGTGTCATTATATGTGACAAAGTTACCAGGAAAATTAATAAACTTATAATGCGGAAATTATTTTAAAAAATGTTCTCAAAACTGAGCTATCATGTGGCAAGATTCATGTCTTTCAAGCCAAATGATCAATCTTATGACCATTAATGTCATCATTTGTCAAAATGACCTCATATTGTTCACAATGGTGCATCTTGGAATGAAAAATGATGTTGCCAAAGGGAGTTTTCATTTTCTTTGCATAAAAATTTTGTTTTTCATTTTTTGAGTGCCCAAAATGAGTTTTTATTTGTTGCAAAATTGGACCAAATCAATTTTCTAGAATATTAGGTCATGTTTAATATACAATTGACCAAATGGTTGTGTGTCAAAACTTTCGATCAACCTCTCGTGAAAAAGACAATTTTGTGCCGATTCAATAGTAAACGGGTCAAATTTGAACTGCAGCTGCCTCATTGTTTGCTCTTTATTTTTTCCAAAAATCATTTCTAGGTACAAATGTATCTATTTAATCAGAGATACTCCATAAGTTTTGGAAGATTCAACCCCTAACTACGAACGGTCATGCCCGCCATTTTGACCGCATTTTGAAACCAGCATAAAGAATTCAAAAAAATCAAAAAAATTGGAAAATCTTCGCATTGTGTCATTATATATGACAAAGTTGCCAGAAAAAATAATTACTTTTAATACGGAAATTATTTAAAAAAGTTTTCTCATAAATGAGTTTTCATGTGGGAAGATCCATGCCTTTCAAGCGAAATAATCAATTTTACGGCCACATTCATGGCATCGTTTATTCAAATGATCTCATATTGTGCACAAGGGTGCATCTCGAAATGACAAACAATGTTGCCAAAGGAAGTTTTCATTTTCTTTGCTTAAAAATTTCATCAGAGATACTCCGAAAGTTTTGCAAGATTCAACCCCTAGCTACGAACGGTTATGCCCGCCATTTTGACCGCATTTTGAAACGGGCATAGGAAGTAAGAAAATCAAAAAATTAGAAACATTTTCCTTGTGTCATTATATGTGACCTATTTTGCAGGAAAAATAATAACTACAAGTGCTTGATACTTTGCTCATGACTTTTTCAAAAAAACCATTTTTAGATACAAAAGTAGCTATTTAATTAGAGATACACCAAGAACTTTTCAAGATTCAACCTTTAGCTAGGTACAATAATTAATACACGGTCAACATTTTGTATATACGCATTGAACATTCTTGTGAAATGTTTGATTAACATTTTTAATACAAGATTAAAATTTACTTAATATATGGACAAGATTTTTTTCTATACACATTTTTAATATTTTTCAAATGTGTTTTTTCCTCAAATACAAGATAATTATTTTTAATACATGGCCAATATTTTTCTATACAGATTTATTATTTGAAAATGTTTGATTAATATTTCTAAAACTAAATATTAACTTTTTTTGAAAAGGTAAACATTTTTCTATACATATCTTAAAAAAATTTCAAATGGTTTATTAATTTTTTTCAAATACAAGATCAACATTTTTTTAATACATGGTCAACATTTTTTTGTATGAAAATGGTTCTAAATGGTCTATACTGACTAAGATTTTTTCACAAACTTCTAAAAATTTATGTCGGTCAATTTGGTGGTCCTATATAATTCGTTGGTATTAAAAAAAGAAAATCCATAACCAGCCCAACCTAGCGGTCTCAGCGCGCACGCTCGCTCGCTTCGCAGGCCATCGGCCCGTTTCCATCCGCACACCGGCCCAGCGATTTAGTACTGTTTAAAGAGAGTGGTGGATCGACTAAGCAAATACTCCCTCCGTCCGGAAATATTTGTCATCAACATAAATAAAAGGGGATATGTTTAGATATATTTTAGTTCTAGATACATTCTCTTTTGCCCATTTTGATGACAAGTATTTTCGGACGAAGGGAGTATTATATTCGTGGCCTAGTTGTTGATCCTTCAGGCAAGCGGAGGAGGTTGTTGGTTCGAATCCCGCCAACCCATTTTACATTTTTTGACGCAACTAGATGTTGAAACTGGGTCCCGCCTGCCAGCAAGGCGGGTCAGTGTAATCCCCACACGTGTATAAGTAAAATTTCGTATCACCTATTATAAAAAGCGAACTTCTAGCACAATGGTAAGCCCTGTCTCACCACACTGCGAGTTCGTGGGTTCATGGAGCGTTTGGGCGTGTATAAGTAAAAACTTTTCTCATATCAGGCAATGGGTATTGGATTGGATATCTAAAGACTCGGAGTTCCACTTGATGATATTTGCAGTAGCTATGCGGCACATTTGGGACAACAGGAATTCTTGCCGAAATGGTGAGGCCTTACCTCATCCATTGCGTGTATCTGGAAAGATTAAAGCTTAAATTCATTTTATTTTGTTGAACAATGTCAGATCAGAAGACTCCAATAGGCGTGAGACCTTGAAGCCAATCAAGAAATGGGCTCCGCCATCGGAGGGCCTAATGTTGATCAATGTAGACGCTGCGATCTTCTCCAATACTAGAAAATCTGGGTATGGCATTGTCATGCGTAATCATCTTGGGGTTATGCAAGCTGCTCGTCGAGGCCTTGTTGATCATGTGCAATGCCCCGAAGTTGCTGAAGCAGTGGCTATACTCCAGGCGCTCAAACTGGCCGAAAGCATAGGAGTTCAGTCAGTCAAAGTGGAGTTTGATTGTCTTTCACTTGTTAACAAACTGCAACAGTAGGGGCTGGATAGGACTTCAACAGGTGCCATTGTTCATGATATTAAATTGAGAGCCAAAAAGTTTGTATCATGTCGAGTATGTAATGAGGCAGCCCATGTTCTAGCCAAGTCGGCAGAACATGATTATGGATCCTGTTGGTTAAATGAGCCTCCTGAGATAATCAAGGCAATTATTTGTACTGAACAATTAAGGAATGAATGAGAGGCTGCTGCCCATTGTCTCAAAAAAGCGCACTTCTAGCACAATGGTAAGTCCTGTCTCACCACACCGCGAGCTCGTGGGTTCATGGAGCGTTTGGGATATTTGATATATCACAAACAGTTTTGTGAAGAATCGCGTTTGGGACACATGCCGTCAACGCATACACTTTGTTCTGGAAAACGTATGAATTCCTACTCCCTATCCCCGACGGTTTTCTCAGTCGTGTGGGAAGGACCCCCTTATCTCCCACACTTTCTAGGCGATGGTTTATAATACCCTCGTAGAAAAGGGATAAAAACCGTTTGTATAGCAGCTCGTTGTACCAGTGGTGTCTCACGGTTCTCATGGCAGTGGACAAATGGCGTGCATACCTCCAACATCAACACTTCATTATATGTACCAATCAGAAAGCATTGTTGCATCTAACCAATAAACGACTGGCAACGGGCATTCAACACAAAGCATTTGTCAAGCTAATGGGATTGAATTATGCTATTTAGTATAAAAGGGGAACCACAAATACAACAGTTGATGCCTTGTCACGCCGTGAGCACCAGGACGCATTGATTGTTGTCTCCGTAGCTGTTCCCAAGTGGCTCAACGATTTAGCAGAAGCCTATGCAGATGATGACGATACAAGGGTACTGCAGCAGGAATTGGCAGCAACTCGGTCCAATGACAAAGGATACACCCTAGACCAAGGTGTGATTCGTTACAAAGGTAAAATTTGGGCGGGCCAAAATATTCTTACACAACAGCATATCCTGCAATCGCTCCATGCTAGTGCATTGGGGGGCCATTCGGGTGTCTTGGCCACTTACCAACGTGTGAAGAAACTGTTTCCCTGGCCGAAATTCAAATCATTAGTGGTGGAATTCGTTCAGACTTGCTCTAACAGCATGCAAAATCTAAACATGTTAGCAGACCTGGTTTGCTGCAATCACATGCTCCCCGCACCTATGGCACTCCATTAGCTGGAATTTTGTGGAGAGCCTACCCAAATCCCAAGGGTTCGAGGTGATACTGATGGTTATCGATAAACTTACTAAGTTTGCACATTTGCTGCCACTGAAGCGTCCTTATACAACACCTCAAGTGTCTCGAACATTCTTTGACCAGGTGTACAGACTGCATGGCATGCCGTTAAAGATCATCTATCATAGAGACCCAATGTTCACCACCATCTTTTGGCAAGAGTTGTTCCGTTTGTAGATACTCTCTTGAATATGAGCTCCGCACGGCATCCTCAGTCCGACGAACAAACAAAATGTTTAAATCAGTGCTTGGAAGCATTTCTCTGGTGCACTATCCATGACACACCAAGAAAGTGGGTGTTAGACTTTGTAACGTAGTCCAACTGTATAATATGTATATTGTGTATCATTATAAATACATGTAATAAGTCACCCCTAGAGGGTTGAGCCAGTTCCCACAAATCCTACGTCTAATATGGTATCAGCCTAAACCTAGGACCTAATCCACCTCCACCCCAGCCGCCGCCGCCGCCGCTACCATGTCTGCTTCCGCATCTAGCTCCGCCAGCTCCGGGACCATACCCGCATCGCTGGCTGCTCTCCTCAATCTTCCTGCCCGCACCGGTGCCTCGCCGACGCCGCACTTCTTCGGCACCACGGTGGTGGGCTCGCTGCTCTTCGCCCCGATCCCGCCGTCTCCTGCGCCGTCGACAGCGGTGGCCTCCACCGCCACGATGGTGGCGCCATCGGCGGCTACCGCTGGCTTGTCCCCGACACTCGCCATCATGCCGGCGGCCTCGGGGGGCTCCGACGATCCGCGTGTGGGTGGGCCACCTGCCGTCCCGGCGGTCTCTGCGGTAGCTGCCACCGACGCCGCTGTGATCCCCGGGCCATTCCACTTCGACAACCTCATCACGACTCGTCTCACACCGGAAAACTATTTGTTTTGGCATGCCAAGGTTCTACCGCTGCTCCGCAGCCGCTCCCTCCTTGGTTATGTCGATGGATCCCTGCCGTGTCCGCCGCAGGTCCTTCACACAGTCCACGGCCTGGCCATCAACCCGGCGCACCGTCTGTGGGTGCAACAGGACCAAGCGATCCTCTCCGCCATCCAGGGTTCCCTTGGAGACGGGGTTGCTGGCCTTTGCCTCTTTACTGCCTCCTCCTTGGACACGTGGACGACTCTGGAACATGCGTTTGCTCAGACCTCCACCGCCCACTCGATGGCTCTTCGCAGCAAGCTTGATGATGTCAAGAAACTGGATTCAACGGCCACAACATACTTCAACAAACTCAAGGTCTTGGCGGATACATTGACCTCTATCGGTCGACCATTGAGTGATGAGGAGTTCGCCGGCTATGTTATTAAGGGTCTTGATGCCGACTACGACAACCTTGCCGAGGCCGTCCACAACGCCAAGCCGCCGCTTCCGCTGCATGAGCTCTTCTCTCGGCTGCTCTTCACCGAGCAACGTATCGAAGCTCGCCGCTCCATCAACTCCATCGCCGACCAGCCCGCGGCGTTCTGGGCCTCGCGAGGCCAGCGCCCCCCTGCATCCTCATCGCCTGCCCGCGTCACCACCCCGCCAGCGCCACCCTCGGGCAGAGGCCCTGTACGCTGTCAGCTGTGCGGGCGTGAGAGGCATGTCGCTTCCAAGTGCCACAAGCGGGTTTCAGCGGAGCTTCCTGGGTATTGGTAATGATGGAAAAGGTAATGAGCGACAGTTTGCCATGGCGGATTTCGGCCCTCCTGCTGCTCATGTTGCCACCAAGAGCAAGGATACACACGTCGACCCTGGCTATACACCGTCATATCCGATTGATCCTGCATGGTATATGGACACTGGCGCCACGAATCATATGACGAACGAGCTCACCAAGCTGTCCACCCATCAGCCATACTATGGTCACGACAAGGTTCACACCGCCAACGGTGTAGGTATGCCCATCTCTCACGTTGGTCAAGCATCTCTCTTAACTAGTCATCCATCTAGGCAGCTTCATCTTCGTAATATTTTACGGGTCCCCTCGGTGGCTCTTAATCTGTTATCTGTTCCAAAACTCACACTTGATAACAATGTCCTATGTGAATTTCACCCGTTTGATCTTTTTGTTAAGGACCGAGCCACCCGGGAAATTCTTCTTAGTGGTCGTCTCAGGCATGGATTATACCGCTTGGAGGATCCATCCGCCCCGCGCGTCTTCAGTGGTGTTCGTGTGTCGCCGTCCCAGTGGCACTCTCACCTTGCTCACCCTGCCACTCCCGTAGTTCGTCATATACTTCACCGTCATGAGCTGCCTATTGAGTCTATAATAAGGAGATGTCCGTGTGTGATGCCTGTCAACAAGGCAAAAGTCATCAGTTACCATATGTTTCCTCTACTCGTCAAGTAACGAGTCCTCTTGAACTTGTGTTCTCTGATGTGTGGGGTCCCGCTCAAACTTCTGTGAGTGGTCACAACTATTATGTTAGCTTTATTGATGTCTATAGTCGCTTTACCTGGCTTTATCTTCTTAAGCGCAAATCTGATGTGTTTGATATCTTCATTCAGTTTCAAGTGCATGTAGAACGTCTTCTCAAGTATAAGATTATTCATGTTCACTGATTGGGGGGGCGAATATCGCAACCTCAATGCTTTCTTTAATAAGATTGGGATCTCTCATCGTTTATCATGTCCTCATACACATCAGCAGAACGACGCTGTTGAGCGCAAGCATCGACATATAGTTAAGACCGGACTCACACTCCTGGCTCATGCATCCGTCCCTTTTCGTTTTTGGAGTGATGCCTTTGCTACAACATGTTTTCTTATTAACCGACTACCTACGCGTGTCATTAATATGAAAACTCCTATTGAGCTCCTTTTACATGAAATTCCTGATTATACCTTCTTTAAGGTGTTCGGGTGCGCTTGTTGGCCCCTTCTCTGTCCATATAATTCTAGAAAGCTTGAATTTCGGTCTAAGAAATGTGTGTTTCTAGGTTATAGCTCTCTCCATAAAGGCTATAAGTGCCTTCATGTGCCAACAAATCGTGTCTATATATCCCGTGATGTTGTCTTTGATGAGAACGTCTTTCCCTTTTCCTCCATGCCGCACCAACCTGCCACACCACCAACTATGCATTCATCTCCTCTTATGCTTGGCCAATTTGAAGATGTTGCATATTTGCCTGTGTTGTTACCTAACCATGGTGCAGGTATTGGACGTGGTGCTCGCCAGGAACTTCTTCCGGATACAACTCCCGTCGCGCATGTTGACCGCTCAGTGCACGTGCATGCACCCGTCGTCAACCCCGCCTCTGGCGCCGTGCCCGTCCATGCAACTGGACCGACGCTGGCCTCCGACACTGGGCTGGTGTCATCCGAGGCGCCATCCCCGCCTGTCGGGTCGTGGCCCACGACAGATGAGGCGCGGCCCATGACCCCGACGCCTCTCCCGGGCGGCTCGAGCGGTCTCCGTCCACGCCTGCACGCGAGGACTCGCCTCCGTCGTCGCCTTCGTCACCTGCCAGTATGTCCCTGTCGCCCCTTTCTCATGGGTCGGCTAGGCCTGCTGTCGACTCGTCTGACCCCTCGCCTGGGCTCCCATCGCCCGCTCTGCCGCCATCATCCCCTGTGTTGGCGCCGCCGGCTCCTGTTCCCGTTGCACGGCAACGCCCGCATACACATAGCCGCAGCGGTATTGTCCAACCCAAGCAGCGTCATGATGGTAATGTCACATATTTGGCTGCCTGTCTTGCTCATTCTGTTGCAGATCCCACTGATGAACCACGCCACTATGAGGTTGCTATGAGTATCCCTCACTGGCGAGCAGCTATGGAGCAAGAGTATCATGCTCTCCTGCATAATGAGACATGGACATTGGTTCCTCCTCTGCCTCATGTCAACATCATTGATTCGAAGTGGGTTTTCAAAGTCAAGAGACATGCAGATGGATCTATTGAGCGCTACAAGGCGCGTCTTGTGGCCAGAGGGTTCAAACAGCGACAGGGCCTGGACTACGAGGACACATTCAGCCCGGTTGTTAAGCCTACTACCATCCGGCTTCTTTTGTCTCTTGCAGTCTCTCGTGGTTGGTCTCTTCGGCAGCTCGATGTACAGAATGCTTTTCTTCATGGGTTGCTTGAAGAGGAGGTTTACATGCGGCAGCCACCAGGGTTTGTTGATCCATATCAGCCTCATCATCTCTGTCGTTTGACGAAGGCGCTCTATGGACTGAAACAGGCACCTCGTGCCTGGCATGCCCGTCTTGCTTCGGCTCTTCGTACTCATGGATTCGTTCCATCGACAGCTGACAGCTCGTTGTTCTTATTTCAGCGCCCCGGTCTGACTGTGTATTTGCTTGTGTACGTGGATGATATTATTCTGGTCAGTTCTTCTGCGACGGCTGCTGATGCTCTTGTGACTGCTCTTGGCAGAGATTTTGTGGTTAAAGACTTGGGACAATTACACTTCTTTATGGGCATTGAGGTTGCACATCAGTCTCGTGGCAGCTTGGCTCTCACTCAGAAAAAGTACTCCCTTGATCTCTTGCGCCGTGCTGGTATGCTCAAGTGTAAACCGTCACCCACGCCCATGTCCTCTACGGATAAGCTCTCGGCCACTGCTGGTTCTCCTCTTTCTTCTACAGATGCTACGGAGTATCGGAGTATTGTTGGTGGCTTGCAGTATCTGACTATCACCCGTCCTGATCTTTCATTTGCGGTTAACAGGGTATGTCAGTATCTTCATGCTCCTACAGATGCGCACTGGTCTGCTGTGAAGCGCATTCTTCGTTATGTGCGCCTCACTGTCTCCTATGGTCTTCATCTACGACCCAGTTCCTCTACTGTTCTCTCTGCATTCTCAGATGCTGATTGGGCTGGGTGTCCAGATGACAGGCGATCCACGGGGGGACATGCTGTATTTCTGGGTCCGAATTTGATCGCCTGGAGTGCACGCAAGCAAGCCACTGTTTCTCGCAGCAGCACCGAGGCTGAGTACAAAGCAGTTGCCAATGCGACTGCTGAGCTTATCTGGATTGAGTCTTTGCTTCGAGAGCTGGGAATCTCCCAGTCACATCCTCCAGTTCTTTGGTGTGACAACATCGGTGCTACGTTTCTTTCGACAAACCCGGCGTTCCATGCACGAACCAAGCACATTGAGATTGACTATCATTTTGTGAAGGAACGTGTTGCACAGAAGCTACTACAGATCAAGTTTATCTCCTCAAAGGATCAACTTGCCGACATCTTCACCAAGCCTCTACCTTTTTCCATGTTTGAGGTCTGTAGGCGCAATCTCAACCTCCTAGATGCATCAGGAGTGAGTTGAGATTGAGGGAGGGTGTTAGACTTTGTAACGTAGTCAAACTGTGTAATATGTATATTGTGTATCATTATAAATACATGTGATAGGCCACCCCTAGAGGGTTGAGCCAGTTCCCACAAATCCTATGTCTAATAGTGGGCTAATTGGTTATCAGCAACAGAGCACTGGTATAATACATCATATCACAGTGCATCTGGGCGCACTCCCTTCGAAGCCTTATTTGGGTACCAGCCTCGTCCATTTGGCATTACTGCACCAGCATCACACATTGAGTTGCTCGAAATGGTTTCAGATAGAGCTGCAAGCCTGCAATGACCGAACTGCTCTGCCAGCATCTCCAACGAGCACAAGATCACATGAAACATCAGGCGGACAAGCACCGCAATGAGAGCCACTTCAAAGTTGGGGACCAAGTGTACCTCCTCAAGGTGGAGCCGTATCTCAAATTTGTTGGCTGATCATCGTAACCAGAAGCTCGTGTTCAAATTCTATGGGCTCTACAAAGTTGTCCATAAAGTCCGTGCAGTATCATACAAGCTCCAGCTCCATGCCACCTCCAAGATTCACAATGTGATCCATGTATCTCAGCTAAAGAAAGACCTGCCACCTTCCACAGTCATTGAACAGGAGTTGGACGGCATAGATCCTCGAGAGTTGTCTCTTCTCCAACCAGCAACAATTTTGTAGTTCAATCTCATCCTATGCGGCAACAAGCTCAAGCCAAAGTTGAAGGTTCGTTGGCACAATCACCCCGTCAATCAAGACACTCGGGAGGAAGCCTTCACTCTGCACGCTCGTTTCCCTGTTCTCGCGGCTTGGGGTTGGGGTCAAGCCGCGCCTCAAGGGGTGGGGAGTGTTACGTGGTGGCCCAGCTCAGGCGGACGGCCCAAAGCCTCAAGACGAAGCCGCAGGGTGGCCCGAGCCTGGCAACAAGAGAAGGATAAAGAGGAGAGAAGCGGTGGTCATCGGACAACAAAGAACATAACTCCGAACTAGTCCTCTCTCTGAATCATTTTCCCCTATTCTCCTTCCTCTGTTCAGAAACCTGTGCCCAAATTGTATCGGGGAGAATCCAGAACCCTAGCTGGCGCATAACAATTGGGGAATGGGGAGAGCAGCTCGGTAGTTCGTCGAGGACGGCAGGAAGGAGGGATTCTGGCGGCTAGGGCACACATGACATGGCCGCGGCTTGCAAGCGTGGTCTCTGGCGCTTCCCCTCTGTCTCTGGAACTATGGATCGAGCAGCATTGCCGTTGTGCTCCGCTGGGTGTTGTGATGGAAAGAAATGTTGGCTAGGCTGGGCCTTGACGATTCAGACTAGTAGTAATTTTTTTGTAGCGTTGGACGGAGCCAGTTAAAGCCCCTTAGTAGATTCCCCGTTGAGATGAGTGAAGCCTCCAGGGGCCGTTTTGAAAGGACAAAGTATATCAATCCCCCATACTGCAAAGGCCAAGCAAATGGAATTGTCTTCTGCTCAGAAGCCGGCATGTGTGGCTATCTGGTATACATCTAGCAACTAGAGACATTAGGCACACGTGAGTAGGTGGGAGCGAGGGGAGTGTGGGAGGGAGGTGCGGGGAGAAACCGACTATGGAAAAAAAAACTCACCGACATGGCATGTCACTTGTACCCTGGCGGTTGGAACCCACTTGACAAGTCATGCTAGCTAGTTATTTAAAAATGAGAACACTAATGCCTACACATGTGGCAACATTGCAACTCGCCCACACGCCTGGATCACCGTCCAGTTAAGTTTGCACGAATCTTGACACCTCGAGGCAGCTTTGGCATGCCACGTAGGATAAGGCCTGTGTGTGGGCGTTGGAGAGGTTGCCTACACGCTCCATAGCACGCGGTTGCTAGCTGCGCTGTGTGGGCGAACTAGTTTCTGCCCACACAGCCACCACATAGTCCACGCGCGTGTGGGTGAACTGCTTTTCGCCCACACGACAGTTGTACGTTGTTGGATGGCAACTGCAGTTGTGCGTACATGGCAATTAGGTAAACACACATGGCAACTATGATTCGTTTGCTAAACGGCAACTGCAGCTGCGCGTAAGTGACAATCAGGTAAACATACATGGCAACTGTGATTAACCATACGTGGCAACTAGGTAAACACACATGACAATTATTGTTTGACCATATGTGGCAAGTAGTTAATCACACACAACAACTATGGTTTGATTACACGCGGCAACTACCATAAATTAGACATGGCAACTATAGTTTACCAAAATAGAAAGAGTTGCCATGCTTTTACAATCATATTTGCCATCTCGGATAACTACATCTGTCATCCTGGATGGCAACTAAATCGTCATCCCGCGGGTACCTATTGTAACTGTGCCACACGCGCGGGATGGGGATGAGTAGTACTTGTTGCGCATGTGGCACGGAGTAGCTGCGCCCACACGTGTGAGCAATTCTACTGTTCGTCCACACACAACCTGTGTGGGCAGCCCCCCGCTCATACCACACATGATGTGTGGGTGAATGCCTATTATGCCACACGTGTGGTGGATATCAGCGTCCTTTAAAAAAAGTTAAATGTGGCACAAATTACGCTAAATGGGGTGATACCCATAGATACATCTCAAAAATAGGGTAATTCCTATCCCAAATGTAGAAATAAGGCCACAAACTTGACTTGACTCTATAGAAAAAATGAATCGATATCAACAAGACTAGGAAAAGATATATATTGTGAACATATATTTCATGATAGGTATTATGTGAGAAATTTGCTTTTTCAGATGTTGGTGTATTATTTCCATTGAGTAGGTCAAACTTGTAAAACTTCGGCATAGACCAAGTTTAACTTAGCACCCAGTTAAAATGGCAGTTAAATTCAAAACAGATGTAGTGCATGTATATGCAGTTCACATTTGGTTGCATTAATTATTTTCCTTCTTTAGCAAGTCAAAATGAATTTCTTTTTCATCCAGATGTACTCTGCGTGTATATGCTGTTCACTTTTGTTTGCATTAATTATTTTCCTTCTTTAGCAAGTAAAAATTAATTATTTCTTCGTTTGGATGAAGCGATAACTCTTCACTTTGAAAGCTTTGAATTAGTACAGGCTCGTATAGCCTATCTATCTAGAGGTAATCCTAGGCACGTATTAAAAACTTTCCAAACATTTCAGATGATTACTGGCCTATATAACCCCGAGCGTGCAGCAGATGCTGGACATCACTTGTGTTGCACACACCATCCACTCATGGCGATTGGCTTGCCATCCACTGGTCATTTCGTGCTCCTCACCATCCTCATCTGCCTCCTCGTCCATCATTGTAGTGCAGTGTATGACGTCGAGTCAACCGCTGAGTCGGGGAAGCTGATATCGGCCCAGCTAAAGCTCGTCGGCGGGTCGACAGAATTTGGGCCTGATGTGAAGAGTCTCACCCTAACCGCAAGGCAAGTGTGTTTGATGTTTCATTTCAATCAACTAGCTAGATAAGTTGGTTCTTGCTCACATATTTAATTTGCTATGACAACGGCAGTCTTGAGACAGACAGCCGGCTACGCGTGCGCATCACCGATGCTGACCATCGGCGATGGCAGGTTCCCCAAGACGTCATCCCACGCCCAGCGCCTGGGCCGCAGCCAAAGGACGTCTTGCTCAACTCACCGGGCAATCCCTCCATGCCGAGCAATAGCACCATGTCAAGTGCGTCTTCGGACCTGACCTTCACCATCCACGCCAGCCCGTTCCGCTTCACGGTCTCCCGTCGCTCCACCGGCGACACCCTTTTTGACACTTCCGCCAACCTTGTCTTCAAGGACCGGTACGTTACAAGTGTTCCATGCATTGCTATGTTATCTGGTGTAGCTTAATTAGTTGATCCGCAAGTAGATCGATGTAAATCGATACCATGGTCTGTAAATAGGAAGTGGTCGATGGGTGTGAAATTGGAGGTGACATCGGCGCTGCCGGCTAACAGAGCATCCCTGTATGGGCTCGGCGAGCAGAAAAAAGAGACGTTCCGCCTACAACACAATGACACTTTCACGCTGTGGAACGGGGACGTGACGTGGTCCGACCAACCGGACCTCAACCTCTACGGCTCGCATCCGTTTTACATGGACGTGCGCTCCGGCGGTGCCGCGCATGGCGTGCTCCTCTTGAACAGCAACGGGATGGACATATTGTACGGCGGATCCTACGTCACCTACAAGGTGATCGGTGGCGTGCTAGACTTCTACTTCTTCGCCGGTCCCTCGCCGCTCGACGTCGTGGACCAGTACACGCAGCTCATCGGCCGCCCTGCCCCCATGCCCTACTGGTCATTCGGTACGAGTACCTTCTTGGTAGGCATATATGCACATGCTCTGTTCTGCTACGCTCACTCGATCTTGCACTTGTAGGGTTCCACCAGTCCAGGTATGGCTACAAGAACGTGGCTGATCTGGATGGCGTGGTCGCCGGCTACGCCAAGGCCAGGATCCCACTGGACGCGATCTGGTCGGACATCGACTACATGGACGGTTACCAGGACTTCACGCTGGATCCGGTGAACTATCCGTCCAAGCAGCTCCGGCCGTTCGCGGACCGGCTCCACAACAATAGCCAGAAATACGTGGTCACCCTACACCCGGCTATCAAACGGCAAGCAGCACCTCACGAGGACTTGTTCCTCAAGCGAAACGGCGCCAACCTGGTAGGCGAGGCGTGGCCAGGCGAGGTCTACTTCCTGGACTTCATGAGCCCGCGTAGCACCGAGTACTGGGCAAGAAAGATCTCTGAGTTTCGGCGGACCATCCCTGTGGATGGGCTATGGTGCGACATCAACGAGCCCTCCAACTTCAAGGAGTGGCAGCCTCTCAATCCGTTGGACGACCCGCCCTACCGCATCAACAACTCCGGCTTTCACCTTCCCATCAACTACAGGACCGTCCCGGTCTCCACGCTGCACTACAACGGCGTGGCCGAGTATGACGCGCACAATCTCTTCGGCCTCCTCCAGGCGCAGGCCACACACGCGCGCCTGGGACACCGCGCGCCGCCCCTTCGTGCTCAGCCGCTCTACCTTTGTGGGCTCCGGCCGTTACGCCGCGCACTGGACCGGCAACAATGTCGCGCGGTGGGACGAGCTTGCGCACTCCATCAACACCATCCTCAACTTTGGCCTCTTCGGCATCCCCATGACGGGCGCCGACATCTGCGGCTTCAACGGCAACACGACCCAGGAGCTCTGCAGCTGCTGGATTCAGCTTGGCGCATTCTACCCGTTCGCCAGGGCCCACGCAGAGAAGACAACCCTTCGGCGAGAGCTCTATGTGTGGGAGCCGACGGCACGGTCGGCGAGGAAAGCGTTGGGTATGCGGTACCGACTGCTCCCCTACATGTACACGCTAATGTACGAGGCGCACACGACGGGGGCGCCCATCGCGCGGCCACTCTTCTTCTCCTACCCGCAGGATGCCGACACCTATGGCGTGGACAGGCAGTTCCTGCTAGGCCGCGGCGTGCTTGTCTCTCCGGTGCTAGAGCCCGGTGCCACCACCGTGGTCGCCTATTTCCCGGCCGGCCGGTGGTTCAGTCTTTACGACTACTCCCTCGCCTACACCATGAAGGTCGGCAAGCGCGTGACCCTCCCGGCGCCGGCTGACTTGGCAAACGCGCACCTGGCCGGCGGCAACATCCTACTACTACAGCATGCGGGCCCAACAACGTCGGCCTCACGCCAAAGCGAGTTCCACCTCCTTGTGGCGCTCGCGGAGAATGGGACGGCCAGTGGGGAGCTGTTCTTGGATGACGGCGAGTCGCCGGAGATGGGCCATGTGGGAGGCAATTGGACCCTGGTGAGATTCAGCTGCGACAGGGAGGATAGCAAGGGCATGGTCACGACCAAGGTGAGTTCGCATGTGGTGCAGAACTCATACGCGCCGAGTCGGGCGCAGGTCATCGGCAAGGTGGTCTTTATGGGGCTGCAGTCGGCACCAAAGAGCTTCACTATCTATGTAAACAACGTTGAGCTCAAGGCAGCCCGCACCAAGTCCCGGACGGGCGGAGTCTTCAGCGTCAGCGGCCTGTCACTGGCAATCGGACAGAAGTTTGAGATAAAGCTCGTCATGTCGCATTAACATCGAAACCATTTGTGTGTAATTTTTGATCGGAATAAATAAAAATTTAAGATTGATAGTATCGTCTTCCAGTTCAAACGTGCATTCCTCCCTCTAGCGCCTTCCACTCTCATTTCATAAAAGCAAATATAGATATTCCAGTAGATGAAGATTAATGCATTGTGTTGTTCTAGAGAAAGATATTCTTTTTCAAGAAATATAGCTAATTCTTTTACATATCTTCAGGAGATTTGAGAGCTCTTTACTCTTTAGTCTGCCTGAACAAGGTTTTGATGTTTCCCTTTCAGAAAAGGAAGCAATCACAACAAGAGCATGGACAACAACTTATCATGTAAGATACTCCCTCCGTCCGAAAATATTTGTCATCAAAATAGACAAAAAGGGATGTATCTAGAACTAATATACATCTAGATACATCCTCGTTTATTCGTTTTGATGACAAGTATTTTCGGACGGAGGGAGTACTAATTTTGGTTCTTTTTAACTATGCCAGAATTACTTTGATCTTGACAAGTAGTGGGTGATAGCTTGGAAATTTAAGTATCGATTTCCCCTTAAATGTTAGTTGTAGGTAATTAAATGTTATTTGGAGATCTCTTCACCGTTTTATATCTAGTGGTGACCTATGTTTTCAAGGCGACGCCTAGGCGTCGAGGCGCCCCCC
>NC_057798.1:777187701-777189475 GCF_018294505.1 Triticum aestivum | reverse complement strand
GCCTTAAAAACATAGGAGGTGACTTGATTGTTTGATTCCTAGGGCTACGAGCCTACGACATATTTTTTCGGAGTGGTATTCAGTAGTTTAGGTGGTCTGTTTAGGTGGACATGACAGTGTTCTCTACCTAATAAATTGCTTCATTCATGTTTTCAAATCTACCAGCCAGCTCCCTGCAAAAAAAAACATTAGATGGTACACAACGTAGATACCTAGCTTTATTCATTCTGCTTGTGTTGTAATCTTAAATATACCATTTTGTTCTTGTATCCAGTAGGAATGATAGTTGAAGAAGATTAAGGTGTTGTGTTGCTCTAGCGAAAGACACGTTTTTCAAGAATTGTAGCTAATTCTCTTCCATATCTCCTGGACATATCCAGTGACATTTTGAGTAGTTTTGTGCTCTGGTTAGGTGGACCTGATTGTGTTCTCTACCATATAAATTTGCTTCATTCATGTTCCTCAACTCTACTAGCAAAGCTCCCTACCAAAAATATTAAATGGTTCAAAACGTAGATACTGAGCACCTGGATTGTGTATAAAATCCCAAAGCATGTATATTCAGTAAACTGTTATATCAGTAGGAATGAATGCCCAAGTTTTCTTTATTCTGCTCGTGTTGGAATCAGAAATATACATTGTGTTCTTGTATCCAATAGGAATGGTAGTTGACGAACATGAAGGTGTTGTGTTGTTCTAGAGAAATACATTTTTCCAGTGCTTTTCTCTATGTTTTTGCTTGTGTTGGAACGAATTGTGGGTTGCTTTTTGTCATGAAGCATGACAATGAAAATAACTGCCATTTATGAGGATAGCAAGGGCATGGTCATGACCAAGGTGAGTTCGCATGTGGTGCAGAACTCATACGCGCCGAGTCGGGCGCAGGTCATCGGCAAGGTGGTCTTTATGGGGCTGCAGTCGGCACCAAAGAGCTTCACTATCTATGTAAACAACGTTGAGCTCAAGGCAGCCCGCACCAAGTCCCGGACGGGCGGAGTCTTCAGCGTCAGCGGCCTGTCACTGGCAATCGGACAGAAGTTTGAGATAAAGCTCGTCATGTCGCATTAACATCGAAACCATTTGTGTGTAATTTTTGATCGGAATAAATAAAAATTTAAGATTGATAGTATCGTCTTCCAGTTCAAACGTGCATTCCTCCCTCTAGCGGCTTCCACTCTCATTTCATAAAAGCAAATATAGATATTCCAGTAGATGAAGATTAATGCATTGTGTTGTTCTAGAGAAAGATATTCTTTTTCAATAATTATAGCTAATTCTTTTACATATCTTCAGGAGATTTGAGAGCTCTTTACTCTTTAGTCTGCCTGAACAAGGTTTTGATGTTTCCCTTTCAGAAAAGGAAGCAATCACAACAAGAGCATGGACAACAACTTATCATGTAAGATACTCCCTCCGTCCGAAAATATTTGTCATCAAAATAGACAAAAAGGGATGTATCTAGAACTAATATACATCTAGATACATCCTCGTTTATTCGTTTTGATGACAAGTATTTTCGGACGGAGGGAGTACTAATTTTGGTTCTTTTTAACTATGCCAGAATTACTTTGATCTTGACAAGTAGTGGGTGATAGCTTGGAAATTTAAGTATCGATTTCCCCTTAAATGTTAGTTGTAGGTAATTAAATGTTATTTGGAGATCTCTTCACCGTTTTATATCTAGTGGTGACCTATGTTTTCAAGGCGACGCCTAGGCGTCGAGGCGCCCCCCCAGCGCTTTGCAAATATGCCCGCTTTAGGCGTCTAGGCGTCG
>NC_057798.1:777183094-777187557 GCF_018294505.1 Triticum aestivum | reverse complement strand
AAAAACATAGGAAGTGACTTGATTGTTTGATTCCTAGGGCTACGAGCCTACGACATATTTTTTCGGAGTGGTATTCAGTAGTTTAGGTGGTCTGTTTAGGTGGACATGACAGTGTTCTCTACCTAATAAATTGCTTCATTCATGTTTTCAAATCTACCAGCCAGCTCCCTGCAAAAAAAAACATTAGATGGTACACAACGTAGATACCTAGCTTTATTCATTCTGCTTGTGTTGTAATCTTAAATATACCATTTTGTTCTTGTATCCAGTAGGAATGATAGTTGAAGAAGATTAAGGTGTTGTGTTGCTCTAGCGAAAGACACGTTTTTCAAGAATTGTAGCTAATTCTCTTCCATATCTCCTGGACGTATCCAGTGACATTTTGAGTAGTTTTGTGCTCTGGTTAGGTGGACCTGATTGTGTTCTCTACCATATAAATTTGCTTCATTCATGTTCCTCAACTCTACTAGCAAAGCTCCCTACCAAAAATATTAAATGGTTCAAAACGTAGATACTGAGCACCTGGATTGTGTATAAAATCCCAAAGCATGTATATTCAGTAAACTGTTATATCAGTAGGAATGAATGCCCAAGTTTTCTTTATTCTGCTCGTGTTGGAATCAGAAATATACATTGTGTTCTTGTATCCAATAGGAATGGTAGTTGACGAACATGAAGGTGTTGTGTTGTTCTAGAGAAATACATTTTTCCAGTGCTTTTCTCTATGTTTTTGCTTGTGTTGGAACGAATTGTGGGTTGCTTTTTGTCATGAAGCATGACAATGAAAATAACTGCCATTTATGAGGATAGCAAGGGCATGGTCACGACCAAGGTGAGTTCGCATGTGGTGCAGAACTCATACGCGCCGAGTCGGGCGCAGGTCATCGGCAAGGTGGTCTTTATGGGGCTGCAGTCGGCACCAAAGAGCTTCACTATCTATGTAAACAACGTTGAGCTCAAGGCAGCCCGCACCAAGTCCCGGACGGGCGGAGTCTTCAGCGTCAGCGGCCTGTCACTGGCAATCGGACAGAAGTTTGAGATAAAGCTCGTCATGTCGCATTAACATCGAAACCATTTGTGTGTAATTTCTGATCGGAATAAATAAAAATTTAAGATTGATAGTATCGTCTTCCAGTTCAAACGTGCATTCCTCCCTCTAGAGGCTTCCACTCTCATTTCATAAAAGCAAATATAGATATTTAAGCCCCCCCTGAGATGATCAGTTACAAGATGTATGTTGATTTAAAATTTCTCCTTGACCATTTTCCTTTTGGTTCACTTACTAAGATATTTCTGAACGTGCATGAAGGAATTAGGCTAGAGTCTAAGTTTCCGTTTTATGTTTGACAAAACAGGACATGACCTTGATTTGTTTTGTTTCCTCAAAATTCATCCTCTTCGTATCTACCACACGGCATGTGTAACTAGCAACCTCAGAACAGTAATTGTGAGCTATTGTTTAAAGTTTAATCATGTGATCTAGGGTTTCAAAAACGTCTTAGAAGGTTGATTTTATTTTCTCAAAATCCAAGGTACTTCTTATTAGTTGTCGATGTGGTCTGGTATTCAGAAGGTACAACAACAAACTTGCAACTCAAATGGGTTGGAAAACTGTTCTGCAACAGATGGCAGCTAAGGTTTATCATCGTAGTCGGCGAGGCAACCAGTTGAAGATTGCTACTATTGTTTGCCAGTTCTACCATGCATCCGACCCGCTAGAAGCTTCCACTATCATTTTATAGAAGCAAATATAGGTATTTAAATAGCCCCAAAGACGCCCACCATACAAGATGTATGTTGATCTAAAATTGTTCCTTACCGTTTTCCTTTTGGCCCAATAGACCAAATTATGCTACTCCCTCCGTTCCTAAATATTTGTCTTTCTAGAGATTTCAACAAGTGACTACATACGGAGCAAAATGAGTGAATCTACACTCTAAAATATGTCTATATACATCTGGCCGTATGTGGTAGTACATTTGAAAACTCTAGAAAGACAAATATTTAGGAACGAGGGAGTAGATTCTATGTTTTTCGTTTTACGTTTGACAAAGCAGGACAAGACCTTGATTTGTCTTGGTTCCTCAAAAATCAACGTCTTCGTAGGCTCCACACAGCATGTGTAACTAGCAACCTCAGAATTGTAATAGTGATCTCTTGTTTGATGTTTAATCATTTGATCTAGAGTTTTAAAAATGTCTTAACAGGTTGATTTTATTTTCTCAAAATCCAAGGTACTGCCTACTAGTTGTCGATGTGGTCTGGTATTCAGAAGGTACATCGACAAAGTTGCAACCTTGATTTGTTTTGCTTCCTCGAAAATCAACTTCTTCGTAGGTTCCACATGGCATGTTTAATTAGCAACCTCAGAATTGTAATTATGAGCTATTTTTTTAATGCTTAATAATTTGACCTAGAGTTTTAAAAACATCTTAGAAGGTTGATTTTATTTTCTCAAAATCCAAGGTACTGCTTATTAATTATCTATGTAAAGAACGTTGAGCTCAAAGGCAGCCCGCTCCAAGTCCCGGACAAGTGGAGTGTTCTGCGTTAGTGGCCTCTCGCTGGCAATCGGACAGAAATTTGAGATAAAGCTCATCATGTCCCATAACATCGAAACCATTTATGTAGAATTTTTTATCGCAATAAATACAACTTGAAGATTGATAGTATCATGTGCCAGTTCAAACGTGTATTCCTCCCTCTAGCAGCTTCCACTCTCATTTCGAAGAAGCAAACATAGATATGCAAGCACCCCCTGAGACACTCAGTTACAGGATGTATGTTGATATGAAATTGTTCCTTGACTTTTTTTCCTTTTGGTCCAATAGATCGAATTATGCTCGATTCTAAGTTTTCGTTTTACGTTTGACAAAACAGGACAAGACCTTGATTAGTTTTGCTTCCTCAAAAATCAAAGTCTTCGTAGGTTCCACACGGCATGTGTAACTACCAACCTCAGAATCGTAATTATGAGCTATTTGGTAATGTTTAATCATTTGACCAACAGTTTCAAAAACGTCTTAGAAGGTTGATTTTATTTTTTCAAAATCCAAGGTACTGCTTATTAGTTGTCGATGTGGTCTAGTATTCAGAAGGTACAGCGACAAAGTTGCAACTCAAATGGGTAGGAAAACTGTTCAACAACAGATGTCAGCTAAGGTTTATCATCGTAGTCGGCAAGGCAACCAGTTGAAGATTCATAGTATCGTGTGCTAGTTCTAACGATCATCCGACCCACTAGCAGCTTCCACTCTCATTTCATAGAAGAAAATATAGGTATTTAAGTAGCCCCTAAGATGCTCTCTTACAAGATGTATGTTTATCTGAAATTTTTCCTTGACCTTTTTCCTTTTGGCCCAATAGACCGAATGATGCTACATTCTAAGTTTTTGTTTTACGTTTGACGAAATAGGACAAGACCTTGATTTGTTTTGTTATCTCAAAAATCAACTTCTTTGTATGTACAACACGAGCATGTGTAACTAGCAACCTCAGAATTATAATTAGGAGCTATTGCTTAATGTTTAATCATTTGATCTAGAGTTTCAAAAACGTCTTGTAAGGTTTATTTTATTTCTCAAAATACAAGGTACTACTTATTAGTTGTCGATGTGGTCTAGTATTCAGAAGGTACATCAACAAAGTTGCCACTCGAAGTGGTAGGAAAACTGTTCTTCAACAGATGGCAGCTGAGGTTTATCATCATAGTCGGCGAGGCAACCAGTTGAAGATTGATAGTATTATATGCCAGTTCTAACGTGCATCCGACCCACTAGCAGCTTCCACCCTCATTTCATAGAAGCAAATATAAGTCTTTAAATAGCCCCCTTAGACGCTCACTTACAAGACGTATGTTGATCTGAAATTGTTCCTTGACCTTTTTTTCTTTTGGCCCAATAGACCGAATTAGGCTAGAGTCTATTTCGTTTTACGTTTGACAAAATAGGACAAAACCTTTATTTGTTTTGCTTCCTAAAGAATCAACATCTCTTTTTTGCGTGTAAAAAACGGTCAACATTTCGTAGATTCCACACGGCATGTTTAACTACAACAGAATTGTGATTAGGAGCTATTGTTTATTGTTTAGTCATTTGATCTAGTTTTAAAAATGTCTTAACAGGTTGATTTTACTTTCTCAAAATCCAAGGAACTGCTTAGTAGTTGCCGATGTGGTCTGGTATTCAGAAGGTAGAACGAGAAAGTTGCCACTCAAAGGGATAGGAAGACCGTTTTGAAACAGATGGCAGCTGAGGTTTATCATCGTACTCGTGGATGGGAAATTTTAGTAAAGGAGAATTGCTTGCAAAATGGATAAGGGAGAAAAGGGATTTCTTCTATGGTAGGGCGACTTCGTTTTCGTTGGTATATTTCTATTTTTTTTCCAGTAGGTGATTGGCATCACAGACTGGCATGTAATGGCAAGGAATGCAGCAATAGGACTCTGCCTGCCTGCTCCCGCT
>NC_057798.1:777177350-777182797 GCF_018294505.1 Triticum aestivum | reverse complement strand
CAAGGCGGACGGCCGCGCCAACGGCGTGGGCGAGTGCTGGGTCTGTAGCGGTTGCACGGCTTGCCTAGGCGCGGGCGGTGTGGATGCGCCAGCCCCATGGGTGGAGCGCATCGGCTACGCTGGTGTCGTATTGTGGCCAGGTCCGATTTTGCCTCCGGTGGCGGCGGAAGGCGCGGGTTGTGCGCGGCGAGGGTTGATGGCCCCGGTTGTTCTTCTGTGGTTGTGCTGGTCGGCCGGGGGATGAGCTGGGCATGGTGGGGCTCGTTGTGCCGCTGCCCTGCTCTAGCTTGTCCGGATCTTGGTGGTGGCACCGGTCAACGACGCGACTTCGGTGGCTTGAGTGGCGGTGGCGGCTGCTTGTTTGTGGGGTGCGGGGGGCGGCGGCGTCTTCCCTTCTCGTAGGTCCAAGCCGGTGATGGTTGGGACCTAGGGTCCGTGCTCGGGCGTGCCAGATCTGGGCCGGAGGCAGATCGGAGCTTCCGCTCCCAGTAGGTAAGGATGGTCTTGGTCCGGGTGGCGCTCGGTTGGCAGTGTCTCCCGGGCTCTTCGGTTAGAGATGGGGCAGTGTGGCAGTTGTGGTTTGCCCGCGGCGCGATCCGGTCGTGGACATCTTTGGCGTGCAGCATGGATCTGGTTCGTGGTAGTGGACGATGGCTAGCGCATGGATATTATGGGCTAACTTTGTCCGTGTTATGCTTTTCGTGTCTGATGCTTGTTCATGGCGTCGATCCGAGATCGGCTCTTCGGGTGTTGTTGTGTTGTCCGACGGATTGGCTCCAGAGACCATGGGCATAGTGTCGTTCGAGCTTGCTCGGCGGTGGCCGTCGGCAGCCACTGGGTTGCATCCCCATGGTCCACCGGGACTTGCAGGGGAGGAGGTGTGGGCACCTCCTACTGTGGAGGCGCTACCCAGACCCGATGGCTAATGTTGGGCTAGGAGTGAAAGGAGGTCCCTTTTACTCCTACTATCGTGGTGGGGGTCATGATGTGGATAAACGGTGGTGTCCAGGTGCATGGATCTCGGGACTGTGGTCTCGAATGGCGGGCTTCACGGTTTTCTTTTCTACAGGCCCCATGGTGGCAGTGGTGACTCTACTTCTTGGTCGTGTGGGTGGCAAGGGGTGGAGTGGTGGGAGGCTCTTGGCTGCTCGGGCAGTGCCCAGATCTGATGTGGACGGGTTGGCCCTCGTAGAGGTGTTGATAAGCACTCCTCTTGGTGGCATTGGCGAGCACCTGAGCGAAAGCTCCGTGCTATTTGGCACTGGCGTCGCCTGTGGGTGCCGTCACCTATATCTGTTATGCCAGGGCTCCAGGTGAAAACCTATATTTGTTTGCTTGGATTCGGCAACGGCGACGCTGCGTGCCGTCACCTTCTTGAGGGTGTTGTCGTGGAGCTCAGGAGTTGTCGGTCGGATTTCGGTAAGGTGTTAGCTTGTTCTAGGTTATTGTTGTATCTTTTGATCTGCTTTGTAAGAGGGCCTCCTCGCCACACTGTATCGTTCGGTCGTGTATTTTGTTCTGTTGCTTTATATATAAAGCGGGGTGAAAACCTCTTTCGAGAAGAAGAGAAGGACCTGCGTGCACACACAATTCTCTTTCTCCAACTAAAGGATTGCACTTCATTTTCCATATGGCATTTTGACTGGCCCATTATTTCTGAACCAAATATTCATTTTGAATATTCTTATATATTCTCATATTGAGAAGATGTCCATAATAGGATCAATCACAGATACATTTGGACTAGTTTTAACTTTACCATTTCACGGATTTTACAAATATTACTTGTTTCAAAAGAATTATTTCATTCATTTGGAAAAACATATATCACACTTAAAAAACTAATTTTGCTCATTAAAAGCACTGATTTCCCTCTAAAAAATAACATTATCACTCATTTCATAAAAGTGATTTTAGTCATTGCAGTTATATTTCACAAATATCAGTTTGACTAACAATTTCACTCATTTCTATGAAGTTGATTTTAAAAATGTGAATAAAAATGTTTATCTCGTTATTAAGGCAAAAACAGATCGGCTTGAACTAAACAAAAGATAATTTTTAGAATATGTGAAATTAATTTCTCTTCAAATATGTGTATTTCAGTATGTGTAGATGTGAAACATAACTTCTAATAAAAATAATGTGTAACAGATTACAATTTTAATGAGATTGTCAGATTGTTTATATCAATATATCTGAAATCGATATCATACAAAATGTACGAAACAAATTGCTTCACTTCAAAAGCGTGAAACCGATATCTCAAAAAATAGGAACTGAATCCTTACAAAAATATGTGGAGCAGATTGTAGTAAAATTGTTTTCGCTCATTTCACAAATCCGAATTCACTCATTTCGCCCGATTTCACTCATTTATGAAAAAATAGATTCTAGTCATTTCTTAAAAACAGAAGTGTGTAATATATTCAAACTGTGATTTCACTCATTTCAAACCACTTATCTCACTTAATTCAAAGTACTGATTTCACTCAATTCAAAACAATAATTTCACTCATTTTCAGGGAGACAGAGTCCACTAGTTTAAAACAACATATTTCACTCATTTGAAAAATCGATTCACCCATTTGAAAAAATCCAGTCTTATGGAAAAACTAATTTCACGAAAAAAAATCCCATTAGTTTAATAAACTGGTTTTGCTCATTTCAAAAGAATGATTTCACTAAACTAAAAAACAGATTTGACTCGTTGGTTTTGTTCTAGGCAGTTACCTGCACTGGAATATATTATGTGGATTCAAATGTGTTTGAAATGTATCCAAAATTAATCTTGTTTTAAAGGTCTTTGTGCAGGAGTTCAAACATATAAAAAATTTCAAAATAAAAATGTTGCTTCAGAAGATTTAAATGATTTAAATTACCAAAGGTGGAATAAAAGTGTGGATTTATTGTGAGAGAGAAGAGAGAGAGTGAATCTATCCTTTTTCTTGACATGCATGTGCACTGGTGTGTACGTGATAGTGAGAAGAGGGAGAGGGACTTCATGGTGCTGGTTCGCGACTCCATTCATGAAGTGATAGTGTCTCTCTCCATGCCTGAGGTCTGGCTCCGCCTCCATGATATTCCAAAGAAGCACCGCCGGGTCGACCGTCTGATGGAGGGCCTCAAGATGCTGGGCAGGTCAATTGTGGTGGATGAGATTTCCCTCACCCGGTTGGGGCTGGTGAGGATGAATTTTGGCTGCAAATCCCCCGATAAGATGAATGGATTTGTGCAGGTGTGGTTCAACCACGAGGGTTACGACATCAAGGTTGAGGTGGAGCGGCTGCCGAAGCGCCCAAGGGACGGGCCAGCGATGCCTGGGCCCAGTGATGCTCCCCCTTGGCCCTTAGATAAGAGCGGCGGCCCGTCCGGATCGGGGATCGGGGGGTTGTCTCTACAGAAGAAGGATGAGCTCGGGGGCCAGGGAGGCCAGGGCAATCGCACTGGTGGCCAAGCCAATGATGTGGAGATGGCGTGCCGCGACGAGGACCCAGGTGACAGCATGCCGGATACGTCGATCGACACAGATACCTAGAACCAGCTGGGCATCAATGAGCGTGACCTCAATGTGGACAAAGATGCTCTGGAGCCTAGGGAGCTTGCGGTGTTGGACACGGTCGGGAGCAGTCCCCCCACGGCTCGTGCTCTGGAGGGTGCGTTCAACAAGTTTGGCCTAAATTTGAAGGCGGGCGTTGCACCAGCGGTTGCTGCGGCCGCCCCGGTCTCTCCTAGTCTGCAAGGCTCTGACACGGGAGTTGTGCTCAATGAACCATCTCTCCGCACTCCCCTGTCGAGCCGTCGCAATTCAGGTGGCTCTGGGCTCGCCCCCAAGAAGACGGCCGGTTGGAAGCCGACGACTAACCCTGCAGTTCTATCACTCCCGTCGCCAGCTGCTCCGATGCACGTGGGTCTGCAGGCGGCGCTGGGCTCTGCGGGGGCGGCAGCCAAGGCCAAGCGCTCCAGAGCCTCTCCGGTTTCTCTCTGCGCTCCAAGTGCTAGAGCCAAGGCGGCGCTGGGGGACCTTTCCTCCCTGGAGAGTGCGCACCTCCGCCTCGCTAGCAATAATCTCGAGACTTCAGACTTGGATGCCGTTGGGGAAACGGCGGGACGCTGAGCGGCTGAAGGAGGCCATGGAGCGGATTCGCTTGATCCCGATTGTTGCTCGCCACTAAGTTGATGGGGATCTTCTTCATTTTGGCCGGTTGCCTGCGTGTTGTCGTTTATTTCCATCTTATTCAGGCTAAGGCCGGTTGCATGTATCTCACTTGGGCTTCGGCCGTAGACTTCCTTTTGTTTAGTTTGTATCAACCGTTGGATGCTGCCTGTTGGTGGGATTTATTAATATAAAGTCGGACGCTTCTTGCGTCTTCGTTCTAAAAAAAGAAGAGGGAGAGGAGCATGCATGAGTCTGGTACAGGTTATTGCCCACACGTAGTGGTTTGACTTCAGCTCATATTTCTTTTTTCCCATGGCGACAAAAATTTGTTGCTCCATGGCGGTTGAACCTCGTATCATGGGCGCCTAATCGACCTACATATCAGTTGTTCATGCTGAGAGATAGGATTTACAGCCGCAACTCAATGTCGCCACCAACCAGAGTCCGATGGACCGATCTTCATGCGCGGTGGATGGAGAGACTACTGATACCAACTCTTTTGTACCAGCCAAGGTTCTAGATTCTCCCCGGTACAATTTGGGTACATATGTCTTAATAAAGGAAGGAGAATAGGGAAAATGATACAGAGAGAGGACTAGTTTAGAGTTATGTTCTTCGCGGCCTGACGACCACTGCTATCTCCTCTTTATCCTTCTCCAGTTGCCAGGCTCGGGCCACCCTGCGGCTTCGTCTTGAGGCTATGGGGCTATGGGCCATCTGCCTGGGCTGGGCCACCACATAACAGCAAACCTCTCCGGCTCTCCCTCTCATCCCGACCTTCGGACTCCAGCCTTCCCCATCGCAGCGCCCAGCGCGGTAGTTGGTTAGGGGCTTGCTCGAGCCTATGGCTCGCTGGCAACTTGCACTAGGCAGCTGGTCCAAGCTCTAGCGTCGCTCGACTGCTGCCACTCCTCTGCTGACAGTTAGATCAGATTAAAAAATCAACCGAATAGTAGCTAACCGTCCGACCATTGTTTAGCTTCTCTGCTGTTTAGCTACTGCTTGTTGTTTTTTGCTACTAATTCATAGTAGCTTGCAACTAGCTCTAGCTGAAACAGTGGTTTGGTGTTGGTGATTGGTTATTCACATCCTGAAATTAATCCATGTTATCTTTATTTTTTTGTAGAAATAAAGAGAATGACAACTTTGCATAGTTGGTCTGCAAGCAGTTCAAACTCCCCTCCTGTGGTTCCCGATAAAATACTGCCCCAATTGATGTCGTTGTTCAACCATCCCCACTTGAGAACATAATTCAACTAACTCCGACAAATGGGCGCACTAATCAGTC
>NC_057798.1:777114939-777176994 GCF_018294505.1 Triticum aestivum | reverse complement strand
CACTAATACAATTGAGAGTACCAATCCCCCAACTGATGAGAGCACTACCCCACCCACAAATGAGAGTACCAATCCCCCACCTAACGAGCGCACAAACCAACCACCAAGGCATTGTATACTAGAACTCCATCCGAGTCAGATTTTTGGTGATCTAGTTGATCGAATACCAATAGAAGATTATGTCCCTGAAATTCAAAGTGAAGTGAGAAGAGCTTATTTGTCGAAGGTAAGTAACAAAGCTAGTGGGCACAAATTTGAAGTGGGATTGGAAGGTAAGTTTTGGAGATCTTTTCAAGCACAATGGCAAAGGACACTTGCCTCCCTAGTATAATGTGATTTCTTAGAGGTATATTTCTGTTTTTCTAATAGTACTAATAGTCATTTGAGGATGCCTTACTATATCACTAACATTGGTACATATTTGGACAGATGTCTTGCAGTTTGTCACTTGGACTTTGTTGTGAAGGTGTTCTAGAACTACAATAGCATTAGTAAGAAGCAACACCAATATCATTGTCTTTGTATTTTTTTGCTTCTCTTATACTTGATGTATTGGTGTGCGAATTGTATGAAATTTTATTGTATGGTTAATCGGTTACTAGTATTAGCCTTGAGAAATTTCATGTCCATATTTGAGATAATGGCTATTCTAGTGAACAGATTCAATTTTCCAAAATTTGATATTTAAAAAAAACTGAAAAATTATAGTAAGTATATTCTGGCAAATTTGAGCTTATTTGGGTGAATGAATTTGGAGATAATGCCTGTTTTGCTAAACATATTCAATTTTTTGTTCAAAATTTGATATTTTCGAAAAATCTGAAAAGGTTCTAGTGAATAATAAATGTTTCCAGTAGTAATCTAGGATAGTTTGAGCTTATTTTGATGAATGTATTTGGGGATAACCGTTTTTTCTTCAAAAGAGTGTTTAATTTTCTCTGCATAACTTTGAGGGCACCCTCCATTTTATTTCTAGATTCGCCACTGACTCATCTCCTTGTGGCAGATGATAAATTAACCAAGTGAATCAAGGCGAAGGTAGTTACCAAGCTTAATGGTTCAGCAGTAGTCAACTTCATGAGGGGAATAATCTTCCGTTTCAAGGAGTTCCTTATGGCATCATCACACATAACAAGACTAACTTCTCTTCACACGAGTTCAAGGAGTTCTGTTGGTCTCAAAACACTAGGCTGCACTTTGCCTCACTAGCACACCCATAATCCAATGGTCAAGTCGAGCGAGCAAATTAATGGTTTAATCCTACATAGACTGAAACCTCGACTGGTGTCCCCATTGAAGAGAGCAGTTTGTGCTTGGGTGGAGGAACTTCCTTCCATCATATGGGGCTGGCAAACAACTCCAAATCATTCCACTCAGTTCACACCATTCTTTATGGTGTATGGAGTGGAAGTTGTAATGTCTGCTGATGTGCTACATGACTCATGCCGTGGGGTCACCTATACTGAAGCCGAAGCAAAAGAAGCGTGACAAGGTGGTCTCGACCTACTCGTGCAGTTGAAGCAAAAAAAAAAGTTCAAATATGTGAACACTTTTCAAAAAAAATGAAATTTTTCAAATTTATGAACTTCTACAGATTCATGAACAATTTTTAAATCCATGAAAAAACCCTCATAAACATTTTTTGTCAACACATGTGACTTGGCTCAGGTGCCTTTGGCAAGTGAGAAGTAACACTAACCACACAGCGAACAACGGGAGATTTTTTTTCATTTTCTATTATTTTTTTCGAATTGATTAACTTTTTTTTTCAAATCCAATGAACTTGTTTCTTATTCAATGGACTTTTTCAAAATCGATGATTTTTTTCAAATTTGATGAACTTTATTGTAATTTGAGGATTTTTTTTTTCTAAATTTGATGAGCTTTTTCCTATTTCGACAATTTTTTTTCCAAAATCGGTGAACTTTTTTTCAAGTCGATGAACTATTTTTTTCAGTTTCTTCAGCTTTTTTTCAAGAAACCGTGAGATTTTTTGAATTCACTTTTTTTAGTTTTTTTCTCTTTTCTTTTTCCTGTTTTGGAAATGTCAACGGCGAGGGAGAACCGAGCGACTGGTCAGCTGCGCTCGAGAGGGAGGGAGGGGGAACCCAGCAACGGGAAGGAGGGATCGAACTCCTTACCTCCAGCTCAGGAGGCATTCCCGCTAGCCACTCGGGCTGGCGAGTCCTACTGACATACAATAAGCGAAAACTAGTAAAGAATGTAAAGAATGTAAAGTCGGAGATCCGATCTTTTTCAGAGTTTTCGATCATTCTCTTGGAAAATATGAACAAAGTTATAAAAAATTGAGCAATGTTTGAAAGCGTGAATAGAATTTTTAAATATTTAACAAATTCTGAACACTTATGGAAACATGTGAACAAATTTTGAAATTCAAACACAAATTGAAAAACATGAACAATTTTTAAAAACTGTGAAGAATAGTTGGAAAATGCGAACATATTTTCAAATCAGAACATTTTTTGAAACTTTGAACAAAAAATGAAAACAGGAATATTTTTGATCTCTTTAACATTTTTTTAAAGTGCAAACATTCTACAAATTCCAGAAGATTATTTGAAAACACAATCACTTTTTTAATTTGAGAACAAAATTTGAAAATGGGAACATATTTCGAAGTGTTGGACATACTATAGAAAAGGCGAACAAATTCTGAAAATTTTGGAGTTCTATTAGAAGCCAACATTTATTTTGAAATTAAGAAAAGAATAACTTTATGAAACATAAAAACATTTTTTGAAACATGAACATTTTTTAAAAAGGTGAACAGATTTTAAAGAAGGAACATTTTTCTAAACTTTCAACAAAAGAATTTTTGGAAATCATGAACATTTTTTAAAATTTGCGAACATTTTTTAACACCCGAACATTTTTTGAAAATTTTGAACAAAAGCATTTTCAGCATTTTGTGAAAACAAAAACATTTTTTGGAAATCATGAACAGTTTTCAAAATTATGATTTTTTTAAACCTAAAATGTTTTAAATTTCAAAAAGGTTATAAAGGAAAGAACATTTTTCTAAATTTAAGAAAAAAATTTGAACATGAACTTAGTTTAAAAAAGATAAACTACCTTGAAAAGGAAAAAAAGAAAAGAAAACGAAAAGAAGTAGAAACAGAAACAAAAAAAGAAAACAGAAAAACCAGTAACAGAAAAAAAATGGCCAGGGAACCTCCTAGAAGGTTTCTAAAACCGGCTGTCTAGTGGCGGTTGTACGCGCAAAAACTGGGCCGGCTCTTTGCGTGGCTGCTTGATCGCTTGCCTGTGTGAAACGTCAGCAATTTGTTGCAAAGAGCGTCAAATAGGAAGAGTGGGAGCTCCCATTGGACCATGATGGGACGCTGAAGGCATTGCATAGGGAGCGGCTCACCCTGCAGGTGAAGGTGGGGTTTAGTTTTTTTTTTAGAGAGATCTTGCCATATTTATTCATCCAAAACCATGGTCATGGGTACAAGGTTTGGGTCATTAGGATTGCCCAACCACACATGCCTACCTACGCCCAAGTTACAAGCAAACTTGGCAAGATTATGAGCCTCAAAATTAAAGTACCTGCGTTCGAAAATAAAGAAACTGGAATTGAAACTATTACAACGGCTTATAATTTCATGTACTATAGCCGCATTTGGACCTCCTGTCCCCTTTATAATATCATTCGCCGCTTCTTGGCAATCTGATGCAACACAAATATTTTGAACGGCCAAGTCATCTGCTAACAATAATGCTTCACGACATGCAAATGTCTCCGGGATTAAAGGGTCATTGATCCCTCGGAAAACCACAGCCAAATATCCCAAAAATTGGCCCGTTTGATTTTTGCACAATGCCACAACTGCTCCTCCACGTTGTGATCTCACAACAACAGCATCTACATTAATCTTCACAGAACCATTGGGTGGTGGTAACCAGCGTTTAGGCTGAGCCGGAGGTGGCGCTCTTTCCTCCCTACGTCCCTGTCCACTTTCAAGTTGACCCAGTTCAGAAAGAAAATTGTCCACAAAGCGAATGGTTTGCTGAGGGCTCTGGAACAACGACTCATACACTGCCTTGCGTCTAGCATACCAGATTGACCACAAGGTGACAGCCATCCTTGTGAAGCTCGCCTGATCAAGTTCGTCGCTGAGCTCAAAAAGCCAAAGTCTAGCATTAGGTTCTGCATTTACTGTCATGCGAGAGACAAGATCGTCGTCGGTCAGCGCCCATATGCACCTAGACATAGTGCAAGAGACGAGAGCATGCCGTCATGAGTCTTAACACCCACAAAGCGGACAAGCATCCTGTACTGACATATTTCGCTTCTTCAAGACATCAGTGGTGGGAAGTGAGTGGTGTGAAAGTGCGGACCTTGGGCATCATTTTTAAGCATTGCAATACCGTTTTTCTGCCTGTTTACTATTTGCTACCTTGCTATTTTTATTTATTCAGATTATAAAAATATATTTCTACCATCAATATTACACTTTTATCACCATCTCTTCGCCGAACTGGTGCACCTATACAATTTGCCATTGTATTGGATGTGTTGGGGACACAAGAGACTTTTTGTTATTTGGTAGCAGGGTTGCTTGAGAGAGACCATCTTCATCCTACACCTCCCATGGATTGATAAACCTTAGGTCATTCACTTGAGAGAAAATTGCTACTGTCCTACAAAACTCTGCGCTTGGAGGCCCAACACGAGTCTACAAGAATAAACTTGCATAGTAGACATCAAACCACAAGGTAAGTATATGCATCACACTCATGTGCATGATGATCTCTTGCTGATGTACATATTGCTTGCAAGAAGTACTCGTGAACACCATCCTCAACTTTGGCCTCTTCGGCATCCCCATGACAGGCGCCGACATCTACGGCTTCAACGGAAACACAACCCATGAGCTCTACAGCCGTTGGATTCAGCTTGCCGCATTCTACCCGTTCGCCAGGGCCGATGCAAAGAAGACAACCCTCCGGCGAGAGCTCTATGTGTGGGAGCCGACAGCACGGTCGGCGAGGAAAGCGGTTGGTATGCGGTACCGACTGCTCCCCTACATGTACACGCTAATGTACGAGGCGCACACGACGGGGGCGCCCATCGCGCGGCCACTCTTCTTCTCCTACCCGCAGGATGCCGACACCTATGGCGTGGACAGGCAGTTCCTGCTAGGCCGCGGCGTGCTTGTCTCTCCGGTGCTAGAGCCCGGTGCCACCACCGTGGACGCCTATTTCCCGGCCGGCCGGTGGTTCAGTCTTTACGACTACTCCCTCGCCTACACCATGAAGGTCGGCAAGCGCGTGACCCTCCCGGCGCCGGCTGACTTGGCAAACGCGCACCTGGCCGGCGGCAACATCCTACTACTGCAGCATGCGGGCCTGACCACGTCCGCCGCACGCCAAAGCGAGTTCCACCTCCTTGTGGCGCTCGCGGAGAATGGGACAGCCAGTGGGGAGCTGTTCTTGGATGACGGCGAGTCGCCGGAGATGGGCCGTGTGGGAGGCAATTGGACCCTGGTGAGATTCAGCTGCGACATGGAGGATAGCAAGGGCATGGTCACGACCAAGGTGAGTTCGCATGTGGTGCAGAACTCATACGCGCCGAGTCGGGCGCAGGTCATCGGCAAGGTGGTCTTCATGGGGCTGCAGTCGGCACCAAAGAGCTTCACTATCTATGTAAACAACGTTGAGCTCAAGGCAGCCCGCACCAAGTCCCGGACGGGCGGAGTCTTCAGCGTCAGCGGCCTGTCACTGGCAATCGGACAGAAGTTTGAGATAAAGCTCGTCATGTCGCATTAACATCGAAACCATTTCTGTGTAATTTTTTATCGGAATAAATAAAAATTAAAGACTGATAGTATCGTCTGCCAGTTCAAACGTGCATCCGTCCCTCTAGCGGCTTCCACTCTCATTTCATAAAAGCAAATATAGATATTTAAGCCCCCACTGAGATGATGAGTTACAAGATGTATGTTGATTTGAAATTTCTCCTTGACCATTTTCCTTTTGGTTCACTTACTAAGATATTTCTGAACGTGCATGAAGGAATTAGGCTAGAGTCTAAGTTTCTGTTTTACGTTTGACAAAACAGGACATGACCTTGATTTGTTTTGTTTCCTCAAAAATCATCCTCTTCGTATGTACCACACGGCATGTGTAACTAGCAACTTCAGAACAGAAATTATGAGCTATTGCTTAAAGTTTAATCATGTGATCTAGGGTTTCAAAAACGTCTTACAAGGTTGATTTTATTTTCTCAAAATCCAAGGTACTTCTTATTAGTTGTCGATGTGGTCTGGTATTCAGAAGGTACAACAACAAACTTGCAACTCAAATGGGTAGGAAAACTGTCTGCAACAGATGGCAGCTAAGGTTTATCATCGTAGTCGGCGAGGCAACCAGTTGAAGATTGCTACTATTGTGTGCCAGTTCTACCATGCATCCGACCCGCTAGAAGCTTCCACTCTCATTTCATAGAAGCAAATATAGGTATTTAAATAGCCCCAAGGACGCTCACCTTACAAGATGTATGTTGATCTAAAATTGTTCCTTACCTTTTTTTCTTTTGGCCCAATAGACCGAATTATGCTAGATTCTATTTTTTCGTTTTATGTTTGACAAAACAGGACAAGACCTTGATTTGTCTTGGTTCCTCAAAAATCAACATCTTCGTAGGCTCAACACAGCATGTGTAACTAGCAACCTCATAATTGTAATAGTGATCTATTGTTTAATGTTTAATCATTTGATCTAGAGTTTTAAAAATGTCTTAACAGGTTGATTTTATTTTCTCAAAATCCAAGGTACTGCCTATTAGTTGTTGATGTGGTCTGGCATTTAGAAGGTACATCGACAAAGTTGCAACTCGAACGGGTAGGAAAACTTTTCTTCAACAGATGGCAGATGAGGTTTATCATCGTAGTCGGCGAGGCAACCAGTTGAAGACTGATAATATCCCATGCCAATTCGAACGTGCATCGGACCTGCTAGCAGCTTGCACTCTCATTTCCTAGAAGAAAATATAGGCATTTAAGTAGCCCCTAAGACGCTCAATTACAAGATGTATGTTTATCTAAAATTGTTCCTTAACCTTTTTCCTTTTGGCCCAATAGACTGAATTAGGCTAGAGTCTAAGTTTTTGTTTTATGTTTGACAAGAAAGGACAGTACCATGATTTGTTTTGCTTCTTCAAAATTCAATATCACGTAGGTACCACACGAGCATGTGTAACTAGCAACCTTATAATTGTAATAGTGAGCTATTGTTTAATGTTTAATCATTTCATCTAAAGTTTCAAAAAAAGTCTTAGCAGGTTTATTTTATTTTCTCAAATCAAAGGTACTTCTAATTAGTTGTAGATGTGGTCTTGTATTCAGAAGGTACGGCGACAAAGTTGCAACTCAAAGGGGTGGGAAAATTGTTCTTCAACAGATGGCAACTTAGGTTTATCATTGTAGTCGGCGAGGCAACCAGTTGAATGTTGATAATATTGTGTGCTAGTACTAACGTGCATCTGACCCTCTAGCAGTTTCCATTCTCATTTCATAGAAGCAAACATAGATATTTAAGCACCCCCTGAGACCCTCAGTTACAAGATGTATGTTGATCTGTAATTGTTCCTTGACCTTTTTTCCTTTTGGCCCAATAGACCGAATTGTGCTCCATTCTAAGTTTCTGTTTTACGTTTGACAAAACAGGACAAGGCCTTGATTTGTTTTTCTTCCTGGAAAATCAACTTCTTTGTAGGTTCCACATGGCATGTTTAATTAGCAACCTCAGAATTGTAATTATAAGCTATTTTTTAATGTTTAATAATTTGACCTAAAGTTTGAAAAGCATCTTAGAAGGTTGATTTTATTTTCTCAAAATCCAAGGTACTGCTTTTTTTAATGTTTGAAGGTTGAAAAGCAACTTTAATGTTTAATAATTAGACCGGCGCTGAGACTCGGACCGGCATCGAGACCAGCGCTGAGACTGAGACCGGCGCTGCCTCGGGGAGCGGAGCCGGTGTAGAACCGAAAGCAAAGAGGCAACGGCTTCCTAACAAACTCAGGACTACTAGACTGGTGGCCACGGAGGTGGACGACGGCAATTTTGAGACAAAGGCGTCCGAGGAAGCGCGCAAGTGCCACGACAATCAAATTGGCTGCATCATACGGACTGTTGGGGAACGTAGTAATTTCAAAAATTTCCTACGCACACGCAAGATCATGGTGATGCATAGCAACGAGAGGGGAGAGTAATTTCCACATACCCTCGTAGACCGTAAGAGGAAGCGTTATGACAACGCGGTTGATGTAGTCGTACGTCTTCACGATCCGACCGATCCAAGTACCGAATGTACGGCACCTCCGAGTTCAGCACACGTTCAGCTCGATGACGATCCCCGGACTCCGATCCAGCAAAGTGTCGGGGATGAGTTCCGTCAGCACGACGGCGTGGTGACGATGATGATGTTCTACCGGCGCAGGGCTTCGCCTAAACTCCGCGACGATATGACCGAGGTGGAATATGGTGGAGGGGGGCACCACACACGGCTAAGGAACGATCACGTAGATCAACTTGTGTGTTCTAGGGTGCCCCCTGCCCCCGTATATAAAGGAGCAAGGGGGGGGGGTGCGGCCGGCCCTAGGAGGAGGCGCGCCGGAGGAGTCCTACTCCCACCGGGAGTACGACTCCCCCCTTTCCCTAGTTGGACTAGGACTTGGGGGGAAGGAGGAGAGGGGGGAAAGGAAAGGGGGGGGGGGCGCCCGCCCTCCTTGTCCTATTCAGACTTGGGGGGGAGGGGCGCGCGGCTGCCCCTAGGCCTCCTCTCCTCTTCCTCCACTAGGCCCAATAAGGCCCATTAGGTCACCGGGGGGTTCCGGTAACCTCCCGGTACTCCGGTAAAATGCCGATTTCACCCGGAACACTTCCGATGTCCAAACATAGGCTTCCAATATATTAATCTTTATGTCTCGACCATTTCGAGACTCCTCGTCATGTCCGTGATCACATCCGGGACTCCGAACAAACTTCGGTACATCAAAACTTATAAACTCATAATAAAACTGTCATCGTAACGTTAAGCGTGCGGACCCTACGGGTTCGAGAACTATGTAGACATGACCTAGAACTATTCTCGGTCAATAACCAATAGCGGAACCTGGATGCTCATATTGGCTCCTACATATTCTACAAAGATCTTTATCGGTCAAACCGCATAACAACATACGTTGTTCCCTTTGTCATCGGTATGTTACTTGCCCGAGATTCGATTGTCGGTATCCAATACCTAGTTCAATCTCGTTACCGGCAAATCTCTTTACTCGTTACGTAATGCATCATTCCGTAACTAACTCATTAGCTACATTGATTGCAAGGCTTATAGTGATGTGCATTACCGAGAGGGCCCAGAGATACCTCTCCGACAATCGGAGTGATAAAACCTAATCTCGAAATACGCCAACCCAACATGTACCTTTGGAGACACCTGTAGTACTCCTTTATAATCACCCAGTTACTTGTGACGTTTGGTAGCACCCAAAGTGTTCCTCCGGTAAACGGGAGTTGCATAATCTCATAGTTACAGGAACATGTATAAGTCATGAAGAAAGCAATAGCAATATACTAAACGATCAAGTGCTAGGCTAATGGAATGGGTCATGTCAATCACATCATTCTCCTAATGATGCAATCCCGTTAATCAAATGACAACTCTTTTGTCCATGGCTAGGAAACATAACCATCTTTGGTAAACGAGCTAGTCAAGTAGAGGCATACTAGTGACACTATGTTTGTCTATGTATTCACACATGTATTATGTTTCCGGTTAATACAATTCTAGCATGAATAATATACATTTATCATGATATAAGGAAATAAATAATAACTTTATTATTGCCTCTAGGGCATATTTCCTTCAGTCTCCCACTTGCACTAGAGTCAATAATCTAGTTCACATCATCATGTGATTCAACACCAATATTCACATCTGTATGTGATTAACACCCATAGTTCACATCATCATGTGACCAACACCTAAAGGGTTTACTAGAGTCAATAATCTAGTTCACATCGCTATGTGATTAGCACCCAAAGAGTACTAAGGTATGATCATGTTTTGCTCATGAGAGAAGTTTTAGTCAACGGGTCTGTCACATTCAGAGCCGTATGTATTTTGCAAATATTCTATGTCTACAATGCTCTGCATGGAGCTACTCTAGCTAATTGCTCCCACTTTTAATATGTATCCAGATTGAGACTTAGAGTCATTTGGATCGGTGAAAAAGCTTGCACCGATGTAACTCTTTACGACGTGCTCTTTTTATCACCTCCATAATCGAGAAATATCTTCTTAGTCCTCACTAAGGATATTCTTGATCGCTGTCCAGTGATCAACTCTTAGATCAAAATTGTATTCCTTTGCCAAACTCAGAGCAAGGTATACAATAGGTCTGGTACACAGCATAGCATACTTTATAGAACCTATGACTGAGGCATAGGGAATGACTTTTCATTCTCTTTCTATTTTCTGCCATGGTCGGGTTTTGAGTCTTACTCGACTTCACACCTTGCAACACAGGCAAGAACTCCTTCTTTGACTGTTCCATTTTGAACTATTTCAAAAAAATTATCAAGGTATGTACTCATTGAAAAATCTTATCAAGCGTCTTGATCTATCTATATAGATCTTGATGCTCAATGTGTAAGAAGCTTCACCGAGGTCTTTCTTTGAAAAACTCTTATTCAAGTATCCTTTCATGCTATCCAGAATTTCTATATCATTTCCAATCAAAAATATGTCATCCACATATAATATTAGAAATGCTACAGAGCTCCCACTCACTTTCTTGTAAATACATGCTTCTCCAAAAGTTTGTATAAAACCATATGCTTTGATCAACTCATCAAAGCGTATATTCCAACTCCGAGATGCTTGCACCAGTCCATTGATGGATCGCTGGAGCTTGCACACTTTGTTACCACCTTTAGGATTGACAAAACCTTCTGGTTGCATCATGTACAACTCTTCTTTAATAAATCCATCAAGGAATGAAGTTTTGACATCCATTTGCCAAATTTCATAAATGTGGCAATTGCTAACATGATTCGGACAGACTTTTAAGCACCGATACGAGTGAGAAAATCTCATTGTATTCAACACTTTGAACTTTGTCAAAAACCTTTTTCGACAAGTCTAGCTTTGTAGATAGTAACACTACTATCAGTGTCCGTCTTCCTCTTGAAGATCCATTTATTTTCTATGTCTCGCCGATCATCGGGCAAGTCAATCAAAGTCCATACTTTGTTCTCATACATGGATCATATCTCAGATTTTATGGCCTCAAGCCATTTCGCGGAATCTGGGCTCATCATCGCTTCCTCATAGTTCGTAGGTTTATCATGGTCTAGTAACATGAATTCCAGAATAGGATTACCGTACCACTCTGGTGCGGACTATACTTTGGTTGACCTACGAGGTTCGGTAGTAACTTGATCTGAAGTTTCATGATCATCATCATTAGCTTCCTCACTAATTGGTGTAGGCATCACTGGAACTGATTTCAGTGATGAACTAGTTTCCAATTCGGGAGAAGGTACAAATTACCTTATCAAGCTCTACTTTCCTCCCACTCACTTCTTTCGAGAGAAACTCCTTCTCTAGAAAGGATCCATTCTTAGCAACGAATGTTTTTGCCTTCAGATCTGTGATAGAAGGTGTACCCAACCGTTTCCTTTGGGTATTCTATGAAGACGTACTTCTCCGATTTGGATTTGAGCTTATCAGGTTGAAAACCTTTTTCACATAAGTATCGCAACTCCAAACTTTAAGAAACGACAACTTTGGTTTCTTGCCAAACCACAGTTCATAAGCCGTCGTCTCAACGGATTTCGATGGTGCCCTATTTAAAGTGAATGCAACTGTCTCTAATGCATAACCCCGAAATGATAGTGATAAATCGGTAAGATACATCATAGATTGCACCATATCCAATAAAGTGCGGTTATGATGTTGGGACACACCGTTACACTGTGGTGTTCCAGGTGGCATGAGTTTGTGAAACTATTCCACATTGTTTTAACTGAAGGCCAAACTCATAACTCAAATATTCATCTCCACGATCAGATTGTAGAAACTTTATTTACTTGTTACAATGATTTTACACTTCACTCTGAAATTCTTTGAACCTTTCAACTATTTCAGACTTAGGTTTCATCAAGTAGATATACTCATATCTGCTCAAATCATCTTGTCAAGGTCAGAAAATAATGATACCCGCCACGAGCATCAACACTTATTGGACCGCATACATCGATATGTATTATTTCCAACAAGTCAGTAGCTCGTTCCATTGTTCCAGAGAACGGAGTTTTAGTCATCTTGCCCAAAAGGCACGGTTTGCAAGCATCAAATGATTCATAACCAAGTGATTCCGAAAATCCATCTTTATGGAGTTTCTTCATGCGCTTTACACCGATATGACCCAAACGGCAGTGCCACTAATAAGTTGCACTATCAATATTAACTTTGCATCTTTTGGCATCAATATTATGAATATGTGTATCACTACGATCGAGATCCAACAAACTATTTTCATTGGGTGTATGACCATCAAAGGTTTTATTCATTTAAACAGAACAACAATTATTCTCTAATTTTAAATGAATAACTGTACTGCAATAAACATGATCAAATCATATTCATGCTCAACGCAAACGCCAAATAACATTTATTTAGCTTCAACACTAATCTCGAAAGTATAGGGAGTGTACGATGATGATCATATCAATCTTGGAACCACTTCCAACACACATCGTCACTTCACCCTCAACTACTTTCTGTTTATTCTGTAACTCCTGTTTCGAGTTACTAATCTTAGTAACCGAACCAGTATCAAATACTTAGGGGTTACTATAAACACTAGTAAGGTACACATCAATAACCTATATATCAAATATACCCTTGTTCACTTTGCCATCCTTCTTATCCACCAAATATTCAGGGCATTTCCGCTTCTAGTGACCATTTCCTTTGCAGTATAATCACTCAGTTTTAGGCTTTGGTCCAGCTTTGGGCTTCTTCGCGGGAGTGACAACTTGCTTGTCATTCTAGTTGAAGTTTCCTTTCTTTCCCTTTGCCCTTTTTTTTGAAACTATTGATCTTGTCAACCATCAACACTTGATGCTCTTTCCTTGATTTCTACCTTCGTCAATTTCAGCATCACGAAGAGCTCGGGAATCGTTTTAGTCATCCCTTGCATTATAGTTCATCACAAAGTTCCAGTAACTTGGTGATGGTGACTAGAGAACTCTGCCAATCACTATCTTATCTCGAAGATTAACTCCCACTTGATTCAAGCGATTGTAGTACTCAGACAATCTAAGTACTTGCTCACTAGTTGAGCAATTCTCCTCCATTTTTTTAGGCGAAGTATTTGTCAAAGGTCTCATACCTCTTGACACGGGCATGAGTCTGAAATACCAATTTCATCTCTTGAAACATCTTATATGTTCCATGACGTTTCAAAAACGTTTTTGTAGTCCCGGTTCTAAGCCATAAAGCATGGTGCACAAAACTATCAAGTAGTCATCATATTGAGCTAGACAAACGTTCATAACGTCTGCACCTGCTCCTGCAATAGGTCTGTCACCTAGCGGTGCATCAAGGACATAATTCTTCTGTGCAACAATGAGGATAAACCTCAGATCACGGACCAAGTCCGCATCATTGCTACTAACATCTTTTTCAACTTAGTTTTTCTCTAGGAACACATATAAAAACATAGGGAAGCAAAAACATAGGGAAGCAATAATGCGAGCTATTGATCTACAACATAATTTGCAAAATACTACCAGGACTAAGTTCATGATAAATTAAAGTTCAATTAATCATATTACTTAAGAATTCCCACTTAGATAGACATCCCTCTAATCCTCTAAGTGATTACGTGATCCATATCAACTACACCATGTCCGATCGTCACGTGAGATGGAGTAGTTTCAACAGTGAACATCAATATGTTGATCATATCTACTATATGATTCACGCTCGACCTTTCGGTCTCCGTGTTGCGAGGCCATATCTGTTATATGCTAGGCTCGTCAAGTTTAACCTGAGTATTCCGCGTGTGCAACTGTTTTGCACCCGTTGTATTTGAACATAGAGCCTATCACACCCGATCATCACGTGGTGTCTCAGCACGAAGAACTTTCGCAACGGTGCATACTCAGGGAGAACACTTCTTGATAATTTAGTGAGAGATCATCTTAAAATGCTACCGTCAATCAAAGCAAGATAAGATGCATAAAGGATAAACATCACATGCAATCAATATAAGTGATATGATATGGCCATCATCATCTTGTGCTTGTGATCTCCATCTTCGAAGCACCGTCGTGATCACCATCGTCACCGGTGCGACACCTTGATCTCCATCGTAGCATCGTTGTCGTTACGCCATCTATTGCTTCTACGACTATCACTACCGCTTAGTGATAAAGTAAAGCAATTACAGGGCATTTGCATTTCATACAATAAACCGACAACCATATGGCTCCTGCCAGTTGCCGATAACTTCGGTTACAAAACATGATCATCTCATACAATAAAATATAGCATCACGTCTTGACCATATCACATCACAACATGCCCTGCAAAAACAAGTTAGACGTCCTCTACTTTGTTGTTGCAAATTTTACGTTGCTGCTACGGGCTTAGCAAGAACCGTTCTTACCTACGCATGAAAACCACAACAATAGTTCGTCAAGTTAGTGCTGTTTTAACCTTCACAAGGACCGGGCGTAGCCACACTCGGTTCAGCTAAAGTGAGAGAGACAGACACCCGCCAGTCACCTTTAAGCATGAGTGTTCGTAACGGTGAAACAAGTCCCGTGTAAGCGTATGCGTAATGTCGGTTCGGGCCGCTTCATCTCACAATACCGCTGAGCCAAAGTATGACATGCTGGTAAGCAGTATGACTTGTATCGCCCACAACTCACTTGTGTTCTACTCGTGCATATGACATCTACGCATAAAACCAGGCTCTGGTACCACTTTTGGGGAACGTAGTAATTTCAAAAATTTCCTACGCACACGCAAGATCATGGTGATGCATAGAAACGAGAGGGGAGAGTAATGTCCACGTACCCTCATAGACCGTAAGTGGAAGCGTTATGACAACGCGGTTGATGTAGTCGTACGTCTTCATGATCCAACCGATCCAAGTACCGAACGTATGGTACCTCCGAGTTCAGCACACGTTCAGCTCGATGACGATCCCCGGACTCCGATCCAGCAAAGTGTCGGGGATGAGTTCCGTCAGCACGACGGCGTGGTGATGATGACGATGTTCTACCGGCGCAGGGCTTCGCCTAAACTCTGCGACGATATGACCGAGGTGGAATATGGTGGAGGGGGGCACCGCACACGGCTAAGGAACGATCACGTAGATCAACTTGTGTGTTCTAGGGTGCCCCCCTGCCCCCGTATATAAAGGAGCAAGGGGGGGGGGGTGCGGCCGGTCCTAGGAGGAAGCGTGCCGGAGGAGTCCTACTCCCACCGGGAGTAGGACTCCCCCCCTTTCCCTAGTTGGACTAGGACTTGGGGGGAAGGAGGAGAGGGGGGAAAGGAAAGGGGGGGCGCCGCGCCCCTCCTTGTCCTATTCGGACTTAGGGGAAGGGGCGCGCGGCTGCCCCTAGGCCTCCTCTCCTCTTCCTCCACTAGGCCCAATAAGGCCCATTAGGTCACCGGGGGGTTCCGGTAACCTCCCGGTACTCCGGTAAAATGCCGATTTCACCCGGAACACTTCCGATGTCCAAACATAGGCTTCCAATATATCAATCTTTATGTCTCGACCATTTTGAGACTCCTCGTCATGTCCGTGATCACATCCGGGACTCTAAACAAACTTCGGTACATCAAAACTTATAAACTCATAATAAAACTGTCATCGTAACGTTAAGCGTGCGGACCCTATGGGTTCGAGAACTATGTAGACATGACCTAGAACTATTCTCGGTCAACAACCAATAACGGAACCTGGATGCTCATATTGGCTCCTACATATTCTACGAAGATCTTTATCGGTCAAACCGCATAACAACATACGTTGTTCCCTTTGTCATCGGTATGTTACTTGCCCGAGATTCGATCGTCGGTATCCAATACCTAGTTCAATCTCGTTACCGGCAAGTCTCTTTACTCGTTACATAATGCATCATTGTGTAACTAACTCATTAGCTACATTGCTTGCAAGGCTTATAGTGATGTGCATTACCGAGAGGGCCCAAAGATACCTCTCCGACAATCGGAGTGACAAAACCTAATCTCGAAATACGCCAACCCAACATGTACCTTTGGGGACACCTATAGTACTCCTTTATAATCACCCAGTTACGTTGTGACGTTTGGTAGCACCCAAAGTGTTCCTCCGGTAAACGGGAGTTGCATAATCTCATAGTTACAGGAACATGTATAAGTCATGAAGAAAGCAATAGCAATATACTAAACGATCAAGTGCTAGGCTAACGGAATGGGTCATGTCAATCACATCATTCTCCTAATGATGTGATCCCGTTAATCAAATGACAACTCTTTTGTCCATGGCTAGGAAACATAACCATCTTTGATAAACGAGCTAGTCAAGTAGAGGCATACTAGTGACACTATGTTTGTCTATGTATTCACACATGTATTATGTTTCCGGTTAATACAATTCTAGCATGAATAATAAACATTTATCATGATATAAGGAAATAAATAATAACTTTATTATTGCCTCTAGGGCATATTCCCTTCACGGACAACCGCCACCATCAACGATGAGAAACTACAGAAGATAGATAATATGGGGCCCTCCCTCCTAAAGAATTTTCACCAGATATTCTTATTCCCGGGCCGGAATGAAAAGGATTATGAAGATCCAGATAAGGACGCAGCAATGAAGAAGATAAACAAACATGCCATGACCAAGTTTAGCGACGCGTTGGCCGCCTGGAAAACAAGGGTGAAAGCAAGGATCATCGACAAGGAACCCTTCTCCGATATTGTAAAGGATAATCCAACAATCACGGTAGAGCACTTTGAAATATTCAAGGAGGCTTGCGAGGCCGAAGCTGCCAAAAAAAGTCTAAGTACATGAAGGGGCTTCAAGAGAGGAACATTGGGAGCCACCACCTCGGAAGTCATGGTTACGGCGGAAAGAGGTCCAAATGGGCCAAGGAGGACACGGAAGCCGCGAGTCTGGGCATCCCAGACCCCTTGGCGGAGTTCACCATCCCGCAGGAGCGTGACATCCTCACGGCCCGGCACCATTGGGACCCAGTGAAGAAGGTTTACGAGACAAACCCGGTCACGAGGGAGTTCATGAGACTGATGGTAATTTTAGTTTCTGATCAATTCGGCTGCACACGTTAGTCATATTTGTAAACGATCCTTGTGCCTTTTGTAGAGAGAGCAGCACAGGATTGCGGCCGAAAGCGACTCGCCGTCTGAGGCATTGGCGAGGCCCAAGTCTGACACTCCATTCAACCGGGCGTTGAACATATTGAAATGACTCCCGGTGGATACTCGACCGTCGTATGGGCGCGTGCACGGTGTCGGAGACGGCGCCACGTGGAAGAAGTACTACCATGAGACCACGGAGGAGAGAAAGGAAAGACGAAGGTTAACTGAAGAAAACATCGACAAGAAGGTTGAGATTGCGGTTGAGAAGAAATCATCTCAGACAGTCGCAACAGCGGTAGCTGCCGCAAAACATGTGGTTGTAGATATATCTACTTCCTTGGTTCCGGCCGTTTTCACTTGGACCAAGCAAAATACAGAAAAAAATTCAGCGGACTTTCCCCTTGCTGACTTTGTGGGGAGCAAATCGACTAGCGTTGCACCAGCACTGGCTCCCACACTGGACGTGCTCGGCGGTGCTTCGTCTTTGGCTGAGCTCGACGCCCTCACGGTATCTGTCACACCGTCCACCTTCAATAAATGTATAATCTCCCGTTTTCGTTGCCTTTCGGATGTCTCACGTCGCAGACTTTTCTTTGCAGGCCGATGAAACCCCGTGCACCATATTGTACACCATCGGCGACCAGAAGGTGGACGTGGGGAAGGCGACGATAATGGAGCCGAAGGAACCATTGTTCCATAGCCGGCCGATCACCCCGAACGCCTTCAAGGTTTCCGTGGCCAGTGTCAAACCGGGCAACGAGAATTTGCCTCCTCTGATACTAGTGGGGGATGACGACGAGACCCCGCGGCGGCTTGGTGATTGTTGCAATGGGTGGGTCCTGTTGTGGCCAAAGAGTCTGCTTCGTTTGGAGGTGGATGGGAGCACACCCATGAGCATGCAGCCTCAGCAAGGTATGAACATCAACACCCCACCTACCCAATTAGCGTTGGGTGTCGGGTTGGGTGATAGCGGACGGGGTAAGGAGGAGGCTCCATTACTCGCTGATGATGTCTCCATGGATGAGGATGAAGATGACGATAGCACTCAACAGTATGTCTATACTGGTGCCTACTCAGGGTTTGAGCGTCATGAGTTGGTGCCTGAATTGCCGTCTCCGGAGGCTGAACGTATTATGGACGACCTTCTGGTAATAAAGAAGTTTAGGAAGAGAGCGAGGAAAGGCAAAAAAGCTGATTCTATGATCCAGCCGCCTTAGCAACCTCGGCTTTAGGACCGTATATATAGATATCCCCGGTGCGGATAAATGGCATATCTCGGTCGACCAATCCTACCTGCAAGAGCTCTAGGGGCCAGATACGGCGATCTAAGGAGACTTCATGATGATGTGTTGCGGATAGAGAAACACCTCATCGCCTCGAAAGATCCAGGATACCCACTCTACGTGGTTAAAGTTCCGCGACAATTGTTGTATGTCGACTGCTTCCCCACGAATAAGTTCTTCCTTCGGTTCGATTACATATTCGACATGTTTCACGTGAAGAAGCTGGATTTTACGTTTGTCCGCCTTTATGCCTTGCACATGAACTACATCATCGGGCTTGAGCAGATACCTTATATCTGTGTCGCTGACCCGTACTACATGCACGAGGCCTTCTTGGGAGTCTACACAAAGCACCGTGAATACGCAAGGGAATACATCGTCAGTTTCATGCTCGACAATAAGGACAAGGAGGCGATTCTCGTGCCTTATCATCCCGTGTAAGTCATCCGTGCGGATATCCTTCCTTCGGTTTCAATCATTCATTTGCACGGTGGAGGCTAATTAATTTGAGGTGTACTTATTTTGTGCAGCGGCGGGCGTGCCGTCCTCATCATGCTCTACCCCCGATACTTCCACGCTCTTTACTTGGACTCGTCGAAGAACATTCACAAAAAGGATTACACCCACATCAAGGATGTTCTCGACAATGCTATGTTTTACTACCAATCACTGGGTGGAGAGGTTAGGGACAAGAAGAAAAGGGGCGGCAGGGTCGCCTTCGGCCATAAGACCGACTTCTGCTGCATCCAGCAACCGAGTGATTCTCTTAATGATAGATTCTATGTCCTACACCACATGCTGGAGTACAGACGGTGTTAGACTAAGTATATAGCATATATACGTGTTGTAACATAACCTGTATTTGTACGGTTCCCTCTTATAAATATATGAAGCCGTACCCACCAAGGGTAACGTGCATTGTTCCAAACCCTAATATGTCTAACATGGTATCAGATGACGCGTTCGTTCCACGCCGCGCTTCCGCCTCCTCTGCTACCGCCGCGTTGGTCCCCGCCGCCGCGCCGCCTCCTGCTACCCTGGCGATGGAGTCGCCGTTCCTGGCGTCACCTCCGCTCGCCTGGGCTCGATCTGCTGCATCCGAGGAGCACCCTCCAGGGCCGTCTCGATCGCCTGTCCTGCCCCCGATCACGGACGACGCCTCAATCTCGCCCCGCGCCCCGATCCCGCTACATGGCGCGCCTCCGCCGCCGCCCTCCTACGGCGCCCACGCGCAGGCGATCTACGCCCATCAGCCTGCCCCGGCCCGGTTCCCTGACGTGCAACCTGCCTCGGGGCACTATGGCGCTCCAATGCAGATGCCATACGGCGGCCCGTACCCCGCGCCCTACGTCGCCCAGTCGACGGCTTCCTACGTGTCGTATGGTGGGAACTACGGCGCCGCACCTCCATCACATATCGTGCCCCCCGCACTCCCGTATGGTGTGCCCCCGTCGGCCGATGCCCTGGTCTCGTACGGTCATCCCCAACAATCCCGTATGCCGCCGCCGGCTGATGCCCTGGTGTTGTACAGCGCCGTCCCGACGGCTGATGCAGCTCTCAACGCCAGCAGCCGAACCAGGGCCGATTATTCGCTCACCTGGTGACTGTCAAGCTTTCTGCTGATAACTATCTTCTGTGGCGCGCTCAAGTGTTGCCGTTGATGCGTAGCCACTACCTCGAGGGATATGTTGATGGCACACTGCCGTGTCCTCCAGCTGTGGTTCCGGTACCTTCGTCCAATGGTGGCTCTGTCATGGTCCCTAACCCTGCTCATCGTCGGTGGGTAGCACAGCATCAAGCCATCCTCGGGGCTATTCAGTCTTCGCTCACGCCGTCCATGGCCGGCATGGTGGTTTTTGCCGCGACGTCGCGAGATGCATGGGCTACCCTCGACTCCAGCTTCTCCTCGTAGTCACTGGCACGTTGGTCTGCTATTCATAATCAACTTGGTGAGGTCAAGAAGAATGATCTCTTTGTTACAACCTTCTTCAACAAAGTCAAAAGCTTGGCTGACACACTGTCCTCAATTGGGAAACCACCTCCATCCTCGGGCAACCAGCCCCATCCGCCCGCTTCAGCTCCTCCCACGGCCGACCGCAAGCGGCTCCACTGCAAGGTGTGTGGTGGCGGAGTGGAGTGTCAGCTTTGTGGCATTGAGGGACACTTGGCGTGTCGGTGCCATCGTCGGTTTAAACGTGACTTTCTTGGCATTGGGAACAATGGGAAAGGTAACGAGAAGCAAGCTGCTCTCGCCACACAGGAGCCTGGGTTCACTCCTTCATACTTTGTGGATCCTGCCTGGTACATGGACACAGGCGCAACAGATCACCTGACGAGCCATCTTAACAAGTTGGCTACTCGCCTGCCCTACACCGGTCATGATCAGGTCCACACGGCCAATGGATCAGGTATGCCCATCTCACATGTTGGTTAGGCATCTCTTCTTTCGCGTACCGCTAAAACTTTACGTCTTCTTGATGTCCTTCGTGTTCCTTCAGTCACACGTAATTTACTCTCGGTCCCTAAGTTGACTTATGACAACAATGTGTTTGTTGAGTTTCACCCTTTCCATTTTTTTGTCAAGGACCGGGACACGAGGGTCGTTCTACTTAGTGGTCGAGCTCGCGACGGCTTATATGCGCTTGATGTACCGCGAGTGCTTGATGTGCCACGAGTATCTCAAGTTTTTAGTGGTGTTCGCGTGTCATCGTCACAATGGCATTCTCGCCTTGGTCATCCTACCACTCCCATTGTGCGCCATGTGCTGCATCGTCATCATCTTCCTGTTGAGTCTAGTGATAAGGAGCTTTTAGTGTGTGATGCATGTCAACAAGGCAAGAGTCATCAGTTGCCTTTCTCTGTATCGAGTCATGTTGTTAAAGCTCCTCTCGAACTTGTGTTTTCGGATGTGTGGGGCTATGCCCAAACCTCTGTCAGTGGTCACAACTATTATGTCAGTTTCATTGATGCTTTCAGTCGCTTTACTTGGCTTTATCTCATTAAGCGCAAATATGATGTGTTTCATGTCTTTATGCAATTTCAAGCACATGTTGAGCGGTTGCTTAAGCACAAAATCATTCATGTTCAGTCCAACTGGGGGGTGAATACCATAATCTTAACACCTTCTTTCAGAAGCTTGGCATCTCACATCATGTGTCCTATCCTCATACACATCAGCAGAACGGTGCAGCTGAGCGCAAGCACCGTCATATAGTTGAAACTGGCCTCACACTCCTTGCACATGCCTCTATCCCGTTTTGGTTTTGGAGTGATGCTTTTTTTACTGCTTGTTTTTTGATAAACAGGATTCCCACACGACTTCTTCACATGAAGTCTACTCTAGAAGTGTTGCTTCATGAAACTGCAGACTACTCCTTCCTTAAAGTGTTCAGTTGTGCGTGTTGGCTGCATCTTTGTCCGTACAATAAGCATAAACTTGAGTATCGATCCAAAAAATGTGTGTTCCTTGGGTACAGTCCTCTCCACAAAGGTTACAAGTGTCTCCACCTTCCAACAAATCGTGTTTACATTTCTCGTGATGTTGTGTTCGATGAGATTGTCTTCCCCTTTTCCACGCTCACATCACCCACCGATACTCCTATCACCGAGTTGCACTCTTTTCCAGTTTTGCCTGATCAATTTGTAGATGCTGCATATTCTCCTCTATTGTTGCCTAACCATAGTGCAGGAACTGGACGAGGTGCTCGACTCGAGCTTCTTGATGATGATGCAGATGAGGCCTCGACTGCACCAGCTGTCGCCGTGCCGGCTGACTCCGTTGCTACAATGGTTGCCTACCCCTACACTGATCATACGTGCATGCCCCATGCACGTAGCCTCGATGGAGCGCCCACGTCGCCTAGGCTAGCGGCCTTGCGGTCGCCTGGGCTGATGACCCCTGTCGCGACGGACCCTATGACGCCCATGTCGCCTGGGCTGGCGTCTGCACGGTCGTCTGGGTCGGTTGACCCCGCGGCCCTGTCACTGGGGTGTAGGGGAACGCAGCAGAAAACAAAAAAAATTCCAACCTACGCACCAGCCCAGGACCACTATGGAGACTGCATACATGGTTTGATCTTTTTCGTTACCGACTCATAGCGCAGCGGGAAGTAGAGTCGATGACGATCGTCAGTGCAGATCCCCACGGCTAGGATTTACAACCTCCCAACCGCGAGGATGTATACCCTCATCTCCTCCTCAGACAGCCCTCCGGGAGGCGGTCGAACAGCCCCCCGGACGGTGTCGCGGACAGCCCTTCGGGAGGACCTTTGAAAATCGAACGGTCACTTGGACAGCCCTTCGGGAGGACCTTCGAAACTCAGACGGTCACATGGACAGCCCTTCGGGAGGCACTCACGAACTAAGATCGAAACTACGACCTCTCTACAGAGTTGCACACATATGGTGTCATCTATCCGGCAGGGCTTCGCCGTCCAGAACTAGTTCCTACCGGAACCCAGACAGCCTTACGGCTCTACGAAACTATTTTCGTGGGAGGGAGAGAAGAAACCAGATAATGCATGGCATGTGTATGAGATCAAGGGATGAGGTTTGGTCAGCCCCCTCACCTCCTATTTATAGGGAAACCAAGGGGTAGGATGGGTATTCTGAAATACCAAAAGTGCCCCCACTTTATGTCACACACAAAGGGTATGAAAGGCATAAAGGGATGACAAGTGGAGCCCCATGGAGGAGCTGCACCCTCCAACGTCCCACCTTCATGGGGGGCCCCCAAAGGGGGTTCCTTGATCCCCAAGTCCTTCTAGAAGCCTTTTGGGAAAAGCCCCAAAAGGCGGCTTTCCATAAAATATCCGGAAAAGAACTTTCACTATTCACGACGACATTTTTCAGCGTCCGTTCGAACTAAAAATATTTATGTGGGCTTAGAACATTTCCAGTATCCACCATAATAATTTTCCATAATAATTTTCAACGCGTTCCGAAACAATTCCAGTTTTAGTGATTTTCATCTGCGAAACGCATCTGAAGTGGCTCCGGCAGCTCCAGAACATTTCCGTTTTTTATCTCAGAAAATTCCAAAAAGCTTCCAGAATGATTCTGGCACCCTCCAAGAATTGTCAGGCATTTGCCAAAACCAATTTGACTTAATGGTATATCCCGAAACAACTTTTCGGTATCATCGAAACTCATCTGATGACCTCTCTCTGTGGTACGATTCCGCTGTCCGAAACATTTCCGGTGTCCGAAACTTTTTCGGTGATTTTCTCTCAGACTCCCTGTCTAGTATTCAGCAGATAGATGACCCTTAAGCGTGTGACCCTATAGGTTCGGTGAAGTATAGACATGACCCGGAACCCCTTCCGATCAATGATCAACATCGGAGCCGTGGACACCCATATTGACCCCTATACCCACACGAATGAATATTCGAGTGAACCTCCAGTTGTCGTGTGCTATTCCTGTTGCTTCGCGATATGTTACAAAGACCCGAGCTGAGATTTACTTGCATCCCCGTGGATCAACAATTTGTCCACTATGCTAGTTACCTCGTTACTGGTTTTGTTCTCTTTTCTCGTTTCCGTGTTCTGCCATCCCCGTGATCAAATCACAAAGTGTGTGGCCAGACGATGATGGATACCGTAACACCGAGAGGGCCCGAGAATATCTCTCCATCGTCGGAGGAGCAAATCCCAATCTTGAGCTATCAAGTTACTTGACACACTTTTCCATGAACCCACAAGTCGCCGTAATAGCCACCCATTTACGGATGACGTTTAACAAACCCCAAAGTTCATGAAGCAAGCATGAAGAAACTTGATACTCTCATGGTCTAAGGAATTATGCAAACATTAACTATCCCTGTGTTATCTACCATAAACTTGTGATGAATGAATCTCATAGCATAACATCAAACCGGGTCGATTCAACACAAATGTTCTCTTAACATTGTGCCCTCACAGTTGCTGGCATAGACATGCCCATGATCAGGAAAACGGAACCATCATGCAACACTTGAGCTAGTCTTAGAGGCCAAACTAGGAATACTTCTTACCATTTATTATTCCACATGTGCGTATGAGTCTTCCTTCGAGCCTCGTGGATATTGCAGACTCGAGAATCATTGCAGTTATCGCATGAAACATAAACATAATTATGAACATGGAGATATGTAATAGTATTTATTATTGCCTCTAGGGCATGTCTCCTACAGACTCCCACTTGCACTAGAGTCAATAATATAGTTAATGCTAATGCACTTTACACCTATGGCATACCGGTGTAAAAAATGCTACGCATGTGGTATAGCCTGATGTCCATCAGATCTGACAACTTCAGCTCCTTGTCTATCTCTGCATATCCTCGCGTTTTCACGCTTTCACAAAATTCATATTTTGTGCGGACTTGGTTTTGTATAAATGTTAATCACAGGTTGAACCTGGATTCCTCAGACCGAGTTATGGAGAAACTACCTGCAGTAGTGTCCCATTGACAAAAGCCATCTTGGAACCATACTAAGTTCATGAATGAACTATATGATTCAACATCTTGTTTGTCGCTTCTAAAGCGCCAACATACTTAGTTATTTGTTATAGAATTCGCCACAGTATCCTGTTGGGAACAATATCCAACTACCGTGCCACCATATTGTGTATTACACAAAACCCTTAACTTCAATCGAAAATCGCATGGAGAAAAGATGAAGACTGTAACGATGTAACATTTTACAACGAACTCTTCATGATCTCCGCTTGCGAGAAAACATATCATCAGTACTTACTCTAGTACTCAATGACATCTTTCACTGTTGTCCCACGATCAGTACTTTGATCACTTTAGTATCCATACTCGCAACACCTTGGGAGTATCGGACATATCTGGTTGTTTTACATACCATGGAATACATGATTAATCCAAACACAAAAGTGTGTGGAATCTGCATCATGTATTTTGCTCATCGGTGTTTTGGGACACTGATTCTTGCAAAAACTCTTTCCATGTGACTTCGGCAAGAATCACTCCTTGGCGGTTTTAAATGCTAAAAGGTTTTAGCACCTTGTCAATATGTATTCATTGCTTAGCCCTATTAGGTAAATCTATCGCCATAGATCATTATGCCTAACATTGAGGCTATTTAGCCTAAGCACTTCATAAAAAAAACTATTTTCAAATGAAGTCCTAATTCGTGTAAAGAAATTTATTTCCAATTAACAATGTGTCAAGCACACAAGGTTTTTAGAAATATTATTACGCTCCCACTTACTTTCTTGAATTACAAGCATATTCGTTACCCATTGATGAAGTCAAACCCCTTTGACCATTTCATCAAAGCATGAAGATTCCAACTCCATTTTGCTGTCTTCTGTCCATCGCTGGAACTCTGAAGTTTACACCCTTACTAGCATCCTCTAGATAGACAAAATGCCTTGGACTGTAACACATGCAAGTCCTTAGTTTCGTTTCCATCAGATGGAAATCCTATTGTCATCCATGTTTCATATCTCATGATTGAAATATGTATTAATTGCTAGGTCAACCCGAACCGACTTTAAGCATCGCTACAATGAAAACAACCTCATCGTAGTCAACTCTTGAACTTGTTATTTCAACAAGTCAAGCTTTATGGATAAAACATTTTTATTCGTATCAGTTTTAAGTTCCATAATTATTCGATAGACTCTAAGTCTTCCGAAAGGTGTATCAAGGTTTTAATCTTGAATTACTTATAAGGAAACTAACTCGGGTTGTATTGGCATTTAGCCAATTCCGGAGTCAGGGCCCATCAACACTTCCTTGTGTATCGTAGGTATAATGTTGTCTAACAACAATATCTCATTTGCGCACCTGAGAGGTTTGCAGGAGCCTTGCCTACGTGGTTCAGCTTTAAGTTCGACCGAAGTTCATACGTTTTATTGTAGAGACTTTCATATCAGTCGCAGTAGGAAACTCTGTAATTACTTCCAAGGTCTCTTTCCTTTGATCTGATGACGAAGATACCGTTTATCTCATCGAGTTGCACTATTCTCCCACTCACCTTTTTGAAAGAACCATTCTCTTTAAAAGCACACCGTTTCACGGCAAAACTATTTGCCTCGGTATAGTGAGGGAGGAATACCCAACATTTTGGTATAACCTACAAAGTAGCACTTGTCTGATTTGGAATAGGTTTGTAACCTTTTACACAAGCCCCATATTCCAAATGTTAAGAAAAGATATAACATGGTTGGGAGTACCATACCATGGCTTCATTTCAACAGACCCGATGTAGCTCTTTTGAGTGTAAAAACCGTAGTCTCTAAAGCATCACTATAAAAGGGATAATGGCAAATTTATTTATGTCTTCTTTGACCTTACCATGTCATAAATGGTTAGATTACATCTCCACGGACTTTTCACTTGCACTGGTGTTCCGGGAGGTGCAAGTTATGAAACCCCTTTCACAACTCATCAGACATTCGCTAAACATGTAACTCAAATATTCCTTTGTGCAATAAAATTGCAGAAACATAATTTTCTTGTTACAATAACTTCTACTTCATTTTTGAAAACCTTTCGAATGATTTCAAAAGATCCAGACTTACGTCTCATCAAACAAATATCCATATGTCTACTTGAGTCATTTCAGAAGATAAATAAATCCACCACTTGCAACAACATTTATTGAACTACACAAATCAAAATGTATGATCACCAATAAGTTTGTTGCTCGTTCCTTATGGCCTGTGAACGGTATTTCAGTCACTTCACTTTTCGGAGGAAAGTTGCAAGTGTCAGATGATTCAAAATCAAACGACTTCAAATTCCATCATAATGGAATTTTTCCATGCGGGTTTCTCCAATGTGACCAAATGTAGTGCCACACATGTGTGGTATTCTCATAGTCTCGTGACATTTAGCGTCAGCGTTATGGATGTATCATATTACCATCAATATTCATAACATACATCCCATCTTGGATGGAAGCATGGCCCTTCATGTTATTCATAATACTTAACAACAATTGTTGGTTTTATGAACAACTATTTTGCAACAAACATTGTGCAATGGGCTAGAGTGTATGAAACTCTAAAATTAATTATGAAAGTAAACCTAGAGGTATTTTATTATTATCAATATTCATAACATACATCTCATTCATAACGAAAATATGGCCCTTGTGTTATTCATAACATCGAACATAAAAGGTTCTCTTATGAACAACCTTCTTGCAAGATACCTGATGCAATGGGCTAGAGTTTGTAAAACTCTAAATGAATTATGAAAATAAATATAGATGACAATACACTGATGGAAGGTATAGTAACATTTACTATGTTCCCTGTGTATACCTTAACCTCATTTCTGGCTAGTCTTTTTAGGCCATAGTAGCTCTTACATTGATTCGCAACAGAATGCAATCAAGCGGGTATCTTTGTGATTAACTCACAAAACCCAAGAATTAGTGATTAACATGTTTAACCATAATTCCCAAGAACTATATCTTTGACCAGCCTACTTATACATCAAAAACTTGTATGACATTCATACATGAGCTGGATATTCCAGTCATCTTTCTTTCTGCCTTTATACTTCTAACAGTTGAACTTTTAGTATTTCTCCTACTCGCAAAAGAAGCACCCAACTTAAGAGTGGCATTAGCCCCGGACTTCCTAGGTGTGTAAGTCACACTAACACCCTTTGGACACTTCCTTTCTCTTTAAGTTGTTGTTTTATTCACCTTTCATTATATGACAGGCATTCTTCTGGATCCCTTTCCCAACAGTCAAATGCATAGTAAACACTTTTACTAATACTTGCAAACAAACATTGCTTTGTTTGTATCTGAAAATAATTTTCAGTTCCATGAATATCATATAACTATCCCAACTTTCGAAGTTTGGGTTTCATGGAAGCAAACATATTCCACTTGACCGTAACAGAATTCTAGCTTTTGGATCGAAGGACCAGAGTCACATGATCCATAGCATTAGCGGGAGGATACGGAAAGCATGCGATAGGACAAAGTCCTTCTCAGCACTTTTGAGGACAATCCTCATGTTATGTTACCAATCGTAAAGTTTTAACCAGATATTTAACAACTATTCAATTTTAACAGGGAAAGTGGAAACGCGAGCCATTATTCTACAACTATTTTGCAAGAAACACTTAGACAGTGTTCATAATTAATTGCACTGAGAATTAAACAAGTTAATTCTACAGTGCGCTCCCACTCAAATCAATATCTCTCATAATTGATTTAGAGTGATTCAAGATCCATATTTCTATTCGATGCCATTGACGGGTTCATCACTGATGACACGAATTTCAATCGGCAGGCCAACTTGCCGATCACATATCTATGTGATTCTTGTTCATCTTTCGATGGGCGTGTTCCGAGCTCAGGACTCTCCTGCCTGAACGTCAAATACAACCAAGTGATCTTGCTGCGAGGTCTGACCTCACCCGCCTCATTCCTCTCGATTCGTTCGTGCTCATGTGTACATGGCGCACCCCGAAAAGATACGAATTTTAGACGGTGCTACACTTGGGTGAACACTAACTACTTGATATTTTTGTGAGAGATCACCCTAATAAAAAGCCACTACCGTGCAATCAGGAAGGGTGCATCATAAGGGATAAACATCTCAGGCAATTCATAATAGCATGATATGGTATAGCCTTTCTGACGGAGAAGTCTTTCATTTCTTCGTCTTCGGCATTTGCGTCGGTGTTCACCTTCGCTAAGATTGCCACCACCTTGTCAATGCACCGAATAATATTGCTATCTCCACAGCGGATAAAATAAATGCATTACTTAAGGTTGACACACAGGTCATTAAAGTGCAATCATATGGCTCCAGCCATCATGCCAAATCATGACACGCAGGTCATGTTAATTACATCATATAGTCATCTCATACATAATCAAATTGAATATGAGCGTTGCTATACCACATCACATGCACATGCAAACCCTCCTGCAAAACCAAGTTAGACGTTTCTAATCGGTTCATGCAAAAACTTGTTTTTCATCGCTTCTAAGGTTTCGACTTAAACCGCAGCTACCAACATTTTATCATCAAGTATGATTATTCAAGTTGCTAGATTAACATCTCGGGGTGTAGGAAACACGAGATAATTAAATATCGAGCCCCATACTAAACTTTGTCATACGCATGACCCCCGTGCAGATCATATCTGCAATACCCTTTCATCTGTGAATTTCATCTTTCTTTTGACTACGACAGAACCCAAAGAACTGATAGCACTTCCTTGATCAATCAGGATCACGGATTGCCAGAACTTTGTCAAAGTCCACCATGTTGCCTCGAGATTGAGCAAACGCAAATTCTAGGGAAGCAACAAGAACGTCGGGTAACGGATTTCATCTGTCACCCGCATAAATAATTTTCAGCAATAGATCTCATCTACTCCAAAATTATATTATGCAATACCCATACATCTCCATGTATTCTAGATCGTAACCTGCATCTACGCATAGCACGGCTCTTGATGCCACTGTAGGGGAATGCAGCAGAAAACAAAAAAAATTCCAACCTACGCACCAGCCCAGGACCACTATTGAGACTGCATACATGGTTTGATCTTTTTCGTTACCGACTCGTAGCGCAGTGGGAAGAAGAGTCGATGACGATCGGCAGTGCAGATACCCGCGACTAGGATTTACAACCTCCCAACCGCGAGGATGTATACCCTCATCTGCTCCTCAGACAGCCCTCCGGAAGGGGGTCGAACTGCCCCCCGGACGGTGTCGCGACAGCCCTTCAGGAGGACCTTCGAAACTCGAACGGTCACTCGGACAGCCCTTCGGGACGACCTTCGAAACTCGGACGGTCACATGGACAGCCCTTCGGGAGGCACTCACGAACTAAGATCGAAACTACGATCTCTCTACAGAGTTGCACACATACGGTGTCATCTATCCGGCAGGGCTTTGCCGTCCAGAACTAGTTCCTGCCGGAACCCAGACAGCCTTACGGCTCTACGAAACTATTTTCGTGGGAGGGAGAGAAGAAACTAGATAATGCATGGCATGTGTATGAGAGCAAGGGATGAGGTTTGGTCAGACCACTCACCTTCTATTTATAGGGAAACCAAGGGGTAGGATGGGTATTCCGAAATACCATAAGTGCCCCCACTTTATGTCACACACAAAGGGTATAAAAGGCATAAAGGGATGACAAGTGGAGCCCCATGGAGAAGCTGCACCCTCAAACGTCCCACCTTCATGGGGGGCCCCCAAAGGGGGTTCCTTGATCCCCAAGTCCTTCTAGAAGCCTTTTGGGAAAAGCCCCAAAATGTGGCTTTCCATAAAATATCCCCAAAAGCACATTCACTATTCACGACGACATTTTTCAGCGTCCGTTCGAACTGAAAATATTTATGTGGGCTTAGAACAGTTCCAGTACCCACCATAATAATTTTCAACGCGTTCCGAAACAATTCCGGTTTTACTGATTTTCATCTGCGAAACGCATCTGAAGTGGCTCCGGCAGCTCCAGAACATTTCCGGTTTTTATCTCAAAAATTCCAAAAAGCTTCCAGAATGATTCTGGCACCCTCCAAGAATTATCAGGCATTTGCCAAAACCAATTCGACTTAATGGTATATCCCGAAACAACTTTTCGGTATCATCGAAACTCATCCGATGACCTCTCTCTGCGGTACGATTCCGCTATCCGAAACGTTTCCAGTGTCCGAAACTTTTTGGTGATTTTCTCTCAGACTCACTGTCTAGTATTCAGCAGATAGATGACCCTTAAGCGTGTGACCCTATAGGTTCGATGAAGTATAGACATGACCCGGAACCCCTTCCGATCAATGATCAACATCGGAGCCGTGGACACCCATATTGACTCCTATACCCACACGAATGAATATTCGAGTAAACCTCCAGTTGCCGTGTGCTATCCCTGTTGCTTCACGATATGTTACAAAGACCCGAGGTGAGATTTACTTGCATCCCTGTGGATCAACAATTTGTCCACTATGCTAGTTACCTCGTTACTGGTTTTGTTCTCTTTTCTCGTTTCCGTGTTCCGACATCCCCGTGATCAAATCACAAAGTGTCTGGCCAGACGATGATGGATACCGTAACACCGAGAGGGCCCGAGAATATCTCTCCATCGTCGGAGGAGCAAATCCCAATCTTGAGATTTCAAGTTACTTGACACACTTTTCCATGAACCCGCAAGCCGCCGTAATAGCCACCCATTTACGGATGACGTTTAACAAACCCCAAAGTTCATGAAGCAAGTATGAAGAAACTCGATACTCTCAAGGTCTAACGAATTATGCAAACATTAACTATCTCTGTGTTATCTACCATAAACTTGTGACGAATGAATCTCATAGCATAACATCAAACCAGGTCAATTCAACACAAATGTTCTCTTAACATTGTGCCCTCAAAGTGGCTGGCATAGACATGCCCATGATCAGGAAAACGGAACCATCATGCAACACTTGAGCTAGTCTTAGAGGCCAAACTAGGAATACTTCTTACCGTTTATTATTCCACACGTGCGTATGAGTCTCCCTTCGAGCCTCGTGGATATTGCAGACTCGAGAATCATTGCAGTTATAGCATGGAACATAAACATAATTATGAACATGGAGATAAGTAATAGTATTTATTATTGCCTCTAGGGCATATCTCCTACATGGGGCCGGTGGCCTCGCCGGCTGGCGCCTCGGGTCCGTCCTCGTTGCCTCGCCTGTCGTCATGAATCATGCATGGCCTGTCTTCGCCACCTACTCCAGGCCCGGATGCCTCAGTGACTACCTTGCCAGCTACGATCACCGACTCGCCTGAAGACGTGTCTTCCTCGCCGCTGACGGACAGTGGCTCCCGTGTGGTGGTTGCTCCGCCACCGCCTCCGACGGCCGTCCTGTGTCCTCATACTCGCAGCAAGAGTGGCATCTTCCAACCGAAGAAGCGCACTGACGGTACTGTCGCATGGCTTGCGGGCTGTGTGGCTCATGCTAAAGCCGATCCTACGACTAAACCACGACATTTCCAGGCAGCACTTGGTATTCCTCATTGGCGTGCTGCCATGGAGCAGGAGTTCCATGCTCTCCAGAAAAACAACTCTTGGCATCTGGTTCCACCTCCATCTGGTGTCAATGTCATTGATTCTAAATGGGTTTTCAAGGTGAAGAAACATGCTGATGGCTCCATTGAGAGATATAAGGCACGCCTGGTTGCCAAGGGATTCAATCAATGGTATGGCATTGATTATGAAGACACATTCAGTCCTGTTATTAAACCAACTACGATTTGTGTTCTTCTTTCCTTGGCTGTTACTCGAGGATGGTCGCTTCGACAACTTGACATTCAGAATGCCTTTCTTCACGGAATTCTGGAAGAAGAGGTTTACATGCGTCAGCCACCAGGTTTTGTTGATCCTGCTCAGCCACATCACTTATGTCGTCTTGTCAAGGCTCTTTATGGTCTGAAGCAGGCCCCTCGTGCGTGGCATGCACGTCTTGGCGCTGCTCTTCGTGCGCATGGGTTTGTGCCTTCTACAGCAGACACATCTTTGTTTATTCTTCAGCGACCTGAGGTGACTATGTACATTCTGGTCTATGTTGACGATATCATCCTTGTCAGTTCGTCCACTGCTGCTACGGATCGGCTTGTGTCCTCTCTTGGTGCTGAGTTTGATGTGAAGGATCTTGGGAGACTGCATTATTTTTTGGGTCTGGAGGTACTTTGTTCTGATGGTGGCTTGATTCTTACTCAGAAGAAGTACTCTCAGGATCTCCTACGCCGTGCAGGTATGTTGCAGTGTAAGGCTGCTCTGACTCCCATGTCTGCCACAGACAGACTGACAGTTTTGATGGTGACTTGCTCTCTTCTGTGGATGCCACTGAGTAACGCAACATTGTTGGTAGGCTGCAGTACTTGCTCATTACTCCACCAGACATATCATTTGCTGTTAATCGTGTGTGCCAGTACCTTCATGCACCGCGTGACTCTCACTGGTCGGCTGTTAAGTGCATCTTGCGCTATGTTCGTCACACTGGTTCATATGGTCTCCATCTTTGGTCTGCATCTTCTGGCTTGATCTCAGCATTTTCTGATGCCGATTGGGCTGGTAGCCCTGCATCTTTGGACCTAACTTGATCGCCTGGCAAGCTCGCAAGCAAGCTACAGTGTCTCGGAGTAGTACTGAAGCTGAGTACAAAGCAATTGCTAATGCCACAGCTGAGATCATGTGGGTGCAGTCATTGCCTCGGGAGTTGAAGGTCTCTTCAACTTAGTCGCCTGTCCTTTGGTGTGATAACATCGGTGCCACATATCTTTCATCCAATCCAGTATTTCATGCCCGAACGAAGCACATCGAAGTTGACTATCACTTTGTGAGGGAACGTGTTGCTCAGAAGCTTCTTCAGATCAAGTTTATTTCTTCTAAGGATCAACTTGCTGATATTTTCACTAAACCCTTGCCCTTGCCTTCTTTTGAGGGATGTCGACGCAATCTTAACCTTTTGAGTGTCTCATGACATAGTTAAGATTGAGGGAGGGTGTTAGACTAAGTATATAGCATATATACGTGTTGTAACATAACCTGTATTTGTACGGTTCCCTCTTATAAATATATGAATATATGACAGCCGTACCCACCAAGGGTAACGTGCATTGTTCCAAACCCTAATATGTCTAACAGACGGGATCACCAGAACCTTTGCATGTCACCTTGATCCGGCGATGCCCATATTCTGCAATGGGCAAAGAACGTAGGAATTATCGAGGATCATCGACTTCGAGCTGAGTTCTATCACATCCAGCGCGAACTTGCCCAAATCATCATGAAGGAGGTCGTCGAAAAAACAGGGATGTTCTACGAAGAAGGACAAATGTCACGGGGAGACGTCCGAACATGGGTAGCCTCTCACTGTCTCGACATGAAGCCTTTCACTAAGCTCGGGGACTATCTCCCTGACCTCGATGGATGGCACGACATGTTGGAGTGATTGTCGATATATGACAATGTGTCCGTTTAGTCCATACTTTCTGTATGACAAAACTTTGAGTTATGCACGGTGAAACTTTATTTGTGTTGTAATTAAACCGTCCTCCTCCTCGACTAGCGAAGATCACTCTAGTTACGGCATTTTGGGTACGAAGAACTTTGTTATTTATGCTTATGATATGTTGTTTCTATTTTTGCCAAGTCTGTCTCTTTCTATTGCTCAACTATATATGTTGCATATCATCGACTCATGTGACGATGCAGGTGCATAGATCATCGATGGCGAAGAAGTGCTACGCCAGGAGTATATATACGATGAGTGGCCGGAGTGTCAGGCCCAGGTGTACCGGTTTCCGGTTTCCAAGCGACGGGCAGTAGTTAGTTTAGGTTCACACTAATGCGAGAGAGGGATACGAACTCATGTACTGCATAGTTCCGCTCTCACTCAAAGTGATAGCTCTTCTCGCGTATATCATTGTTTAGATGGATGACGATGTATTTGCAAGTAATCGAGACTTGTATCGCTATTTTCGAGAGGATGACGAGAGACCACTTTGTGTTGGATGATGATTATGATGATGACATGATTTGATGAGACTAGTTGTATGTATATGCTATGATTACATTTGTATAAAGCCTATTCAAATACAAAACAAATATGCAGGAAAAAAACTAATAAAACTAGTACTAGCGATGGGCAAAAGTTAGCAGTAGCGCCGCCTTACAAGTAGCGCTGCCCTGTAAAAAGCGCTGCAGATAATATCAGTAGCGCTCTTCACCGAAGCGCGCTGCAGCTATCCATGTATAGCAGTAGCGTGGGATGGCAGATGCTACTGCTACATGTTAGCTGTAGCGCCTTATCAGTAGCGCATCGCCCCGCGCTACTGATAGGCCTAAAACCCGCGCTGCTGCTAGGCTTTTCCCTAGTAGTGCTTCCATAACCGAGAAATATTTCCTTAGTCCTCACTAAGGATAATTTTGACCGCTGTCCAGTGATCTATTCCTAGATCACTATTGTACCTCCTTGCCAAACTCATGGCAAGGTACACAATAGGTCTGGTACACAACATAGCATACTTTATAGAACCTATGACTGAGGCATAGGGAATGACTTTCATCCCGTTTCTATCTTCTGCTGTGGTCGGGCTTTAAGTCTTACTCAACTTTATACCTAGTAACACATGCAAGAACCCTTTCTTTGACTGATCTTTTTTGAACTTCTTCAAAAATTATCAAGGTATGTTCTTTTGTGAAAGTCCAATTAAGTGTCTTGATCTATCTCTATAGATCTTGATGCCCAATAAGTAAGCAGCTTCACCGAGGTCTTTCATTGAAAAACTCTTATTCAAGTATCCCTTTATGCTATCCAGAAATTCTATATCATTTTCAATCAACAATATGTCATCCACATATAATATTAGAAATGCTACAGAGCTCACACTCATTTTCTTGTAAATACAGGCTTCTCCAAAAGTCTGTATAAAACCATATGCTTTGATCACACTATCAAAGCATTTATTCCAACTCCGAGAGGCTTGCACCAGTCCATAAATGGATCGCTGGAGCTTGCACACTTTGTTAGCAACCTTTGGATCGACAAAACCTTCTGGTTGCATCATATACAACTCTTCTTCCAGAAATCCATTCAGGAATATAGTTTTGACATCCATCTGCCAAATTTCATAATCATAAAATGTGGCAATCGCTAACATGATTCAGACAGTCTTAAGCATCGCTACGGGTGAGAAAGTCCCATCGTAGTCAACTCCTTGAACTTGTCGAAAACCTTTCGCAACAAGTTGAGCTTTGTAGATAGTAAAACTACTATCAACGTCCGTCTTCCTCTTGAAGATCCATTTATTTTCTATGGTTTGCCGATCATCGGGCAAGTCCACCAAAGTCCACACTTTGTTCTCATACACGGATCCCATCTCAGATTTCAGTGCCTCAAGCCATTTCACGGAATCTGGGCTCATCATCGCTTCCTCATAGTTCGTAGGTTCATCATGGTCTAGTAACATGACTTCTAGAATAGGATTACCGTACCACTCTGATGCGGACCATACTCTCGAAGACCTATGAGGTTTTGTTGTAACTTGATCTAAAGTTTCATGATCATCATCATTAGCTTCCTCACTAATTGGTGTAGGAATCACTGGAACTGGTTTCTATGATGAACTACTTTCCAATTCGGGAGAAGGTACAATTACCTCATCAAGTTCTACTTTCTCCCACTCACTTCTTTTGAGAGAAACTCCTTCTCTAGAAAGAAACCATTTTTAGCGACGAATATCTTGCCTTCGGATCTGTGATAGAAGGTGTACCCAACAGTTTCCATTGGGTATCCTATGAAGACGCACTTCTCCAATTTGGGTTCGAGCTTATCAGGTTGAAGCTTTTTCACATAAGCATCGCAGACCCAAACTTTAAGAAATGACAACTTTGGTTTCTTGCCAAACCACAGTTCATAAGGCGTCGTCTCAATCGAGTTTGACAATGCCTTGTTTAAAGTGAATGCAGTTATCTCTAATGCATAACCCCAAAACAATAGTGGTAAATCGGTAAGAGACATCATAGATTGCACCATATCCAATAAAGTGTGGTTACGATGTTCAGACACACCATTACGCCGTGGTGTTCTAGGTGGCGTGAGCTGTGAAACTATTCCACATTGTTTTAAATGAAGGCCAAACTCGTAACTCAAATATTCTCCTCCACGATCAGATCATAGAAACTTTGTTTTCTTGTTACGATGATTCTCCACTTCACTCTGAAATTCTTTGAACTTTTCAAATGTTTCAGACTTGTGTTTCATTAAGTAGATATACCCATATCTGCTCAAATCATTTGTGAAGGTCAGAAAATAATGATACCCGCCACGAGCCTGAACATTCATCGGATTGCATACATCGGTATGTATTATTTCCAATAAGTCATTAGCTCGTTCCATTGTTCCGGAGAACGGAGTTTTAGTCATCTTGCCTATAAGGCACGGTTCGCAAGTATCAAATGAATCATAATCAACTAATTCCAAAAGTCCATCTTTATGGAGTTTCTTCATGCGCTTTACACCATATGACCCAAACGGCAGTGCCACAAATAAGTTGCACTATCATTATCAACTTTACATCTTTTGGCATCAATATTATGAATATATGTATTACCACGATCGAGATTCAATAAACCATCAACATTGGGTGTATGACCATAGAAGGTTTTATTCATGTAAACAGAATAGCAATTATTCTCTGTCTTTTAATGAATAACCGTATTGCAATAAACATGATATAATCATATTCATGCTCAACGCAAACACCAAATAACATTTATTTAGGTTCAACACTAATCCTGAAAGTATAGGGAGTGCTCGATGATGATCATATCAATCTTGGAACCACTTCCAACACATATTGTCACTTCATCCTCAACTAGTATCTATTTATTCTGCAACTCATGTTATGAGTTACTAATCTTAGCAGCTGAACAAGTATCAAATACACAGGGATTACTACGAGCACCAGTAAGGTACACATCAATAATATGTATATCAAATATACCTTTGTTCACTTTGCCATCCTTCTTATCCGCGAAATATTTGGGGCAGTTCCACTTCCAGTGACCATTTCCTTTGCAGTAGAAGCACTCAGTTTCAGGCTTAGGTCCAGCTTTGGGCTTCTTCACGGAAGTGACAACCTGCTTGCCATTCTTCTTGAAGTTCCCTTTCTTTCCCTTTGCCCTTTTCTTGAAACTAGTGGTCTTGTTTAATGATCAACACTTGATGCTCTTTCTTGATTTCTACCTTCGCCGATTTCAGCATCACGAAGAGTTCGGGAATCATTTTCGTCATCCCTTGCATACTATAGTTCATCACGAAGTTCCAGTAACTTGGTTATGGTGACTAGAGAACTCTGTCAATCATTATCTTATCTGGAAGATTAACTCCCACTTGATTCAAGTGATTGTAGTACCGAGACATTCTGAGCACATGCTCACTAATTGAGCAATTCTCCTCCATCTTTTAGGCAAAGTACTTGTCGGAGGTCTCATACCTCTTGACACGGACATGAGTCTGAAATACCAATTTCAGCTCTTGGAACATCTCATATGCTCCGTGACATTTCAAAAATGTTTTTGAATTCCCGGTTCTAAGCCGTAAAGCATGGTGCAGTAAACTATCAAGTAGTCGTCATATTGAGTTAGACAAACGTTCATAACGTCTGCATCTCCTCCTGCAATAGGTCTGTCACCTAGCGGTGCATCAAGGACATAATTGTTTACTGTAGCAATGAGGATACACCTCAGATCACGGACCCAGTCCACATCATTGCTACTATCATCTTTCAACTTAGTTTTCTCTAGGGACATATAGAAAACAAAGGGAAGCTATAACGCGAGCTATTGATCTACAACATAATTTGCAAAATACTATCAGGACTAAGTTCATGATAAATTAAAGTTCAATTAATCATATTACTTAAAAACTCCCACTTAGATAGACATCCCTCTAGTCATCTAAATGATCACGTGATCAAAATCAACTAAACCATGTCCGATCATCACGTGAGATGGAGTATTTTTCAATGGTGAACATCACTATGTTGATCATATCTACTATATGATTCACACTCGACCTTTCGGTCTCCAGTGTTCCGATGCCATATCTGCATATACTAGGCTCGTCAAGTTTAACCCGAGTATTCTGCGTGTGTAAAACTGGCTTGCACCCGTTGTATGTGAACGTAGAGCTTATCACAACCGATCATCATGTGGTGTCTCGGCACGAAGAACTGTCGCAACGGTGCATACTCAGGGAAAACACTTGTACCTTGAAATTTTAGTAAGGGATCATCACTAGTAGAAAAGGGGGCAAAGGTCCAGGCCGGGTCAGCCAATTAGTCCCGGTTCAGTCCAGAACCGGGACCCATGGTGGCATTGGACCCGGTTCGTGAGCCCCGGGGGCCGGCCGGGCCACGTGGGCCATTGGTCCCGGTTTGTCTGGACCTTTTTGTCCCGGTTGGTGGGACGAACCGGGACCAATGGGCCTCGCTCCTGGCGCACTACCATTGGTCCCGGTTGGTGGGACGAACCAGGACCAATGGGTCTAACCTTTAGTGGCGGTTCATGCCACGAACCAGTACTAATGGGGTTTGAGGCATTAGTACCGGTTCGTGGCATGAACCGGTACTAAAGTTCCAATTTTCAAACTCTACCCCCCCTCCCCCACCCCCCCACCCCCGTGGATCACCTTTTCAATTTTGTAAAAAGCAAAAGAAATGATAAAAACTTCAAAAATTAAAATCCTTCGAGATGTACTTATGTTACTACATCTACTAGTTAGGAAAATTTAAAAACTTAAATTTGGACATGTTTTGCAAAAAGTGTAGGGAAAATGTAAAATGGCTATAACTTTTGCATACTATGTTAGAAAAAACGTATAATATATCAAAATGTTCAGAACGAAAATCCGCATTTGATTTTGACAGCCTATGGCCTGTTTGCAAATTTTTAGAATCCTCAAATTCTAAAAGGAAAAAAAGTTATACTCAAATTTCAGTTTTTTTTTAATTATTTTTGTTAAATCTGGTCAAACTATGGTCAAACTACTTATTCAAGAAGTATTAGTGTCACTAAATAATTATTCAAGAATATTAGTGTTACTAAATAATTATTTCAGTTTTTTTGAATTTTGGTCAAATCTAGTCAAACTGTGGACAAACTGTCGTCAAACAATGGTCAAACTACTTATTCAATAAATATTAGTGTTACTAAATAATTATTTCAGTTTTTTTGAATTTTGGTCAAATATGGTCAAACTGTGGTCAAACTATGGTCAAACTATGGTCAAACTACTTATTCAAGAAATATTAGTGTTACTAAATAATTATTTCAGTTTTTTTGAATTTTGGTCAAATCTGGTCAAACTGTGGTCAAACTATGGTCAAACTATGGTCGAACTATGGTCAAACTACTTATTCAAGAAATATTAGTGTTACTAAATAATTATTGTTTTTTAGAACAATAGTTTCAAACTCAAACAGTGAAATGTGTGACTTCATGCTCAAGCAAAATTCATGGGGCTTAATAGGATTGACATCTTACTATTGTCAGGAAAACAACAAGTGCAGACTTGGAAACAAGGGAGAATAGAACCTGGAAGTTAAGCGTGCTCAGGTTGGAGTAGTGAGAGGATGGGTGACCGTTCGGGAAGTTAGATGATTTGGAATGATGAGGGGTGATTAGAGATTAGAGGTTAAATTGAGCAGCGATGAGGGAGAGGTGATTAGAGATTAGAGATTCTTTAGTACCGGTTGGTGTTACCAACCGGAACTAAAGGTGGACCTCCAGGCAGCGGCCACGTGGACGGCCTTTAGTCTCGGTTCGTGTAAGAACCGGGACTAAAGGGGGAGGCTTTAGTAACGACACTTTAGTCCCGGTTCCAGAATCGGGACTAAAGGCCCTTATGAACCGGGACTAAAGGCCCTTTTTCTACTAGTGCATCTTATAATGCTACCACCGAACTAAGCAAAATAAGAATATAAAAAAAATAAACATCACATGTAATCAAAATATGTGACATGATATGGCCATCATCATCTTGTGCCTTTGATCTCCATCTCCAAAGTACCATCATGATCTTCATCGTCACCGGCATGACACCATGATCTCCATCATCTTGATCTTTATCAACGTGTCATCACATGGTCCTCTCGCCAACTATTGCTTTTGCAACTATTGCTATCGCCTAGCGATAAAGTAAAGCAATTATATGGCACTTGCGTCTTATGTAATATAGAGACAACCATAAGGCTCTTGCCAGCTGCCGATAACTTTAACAAAACATGATCATCTCATTCAACAATTTATATATCATCACGTCTTGACCATATCACACCACAACATGCCCTGCAAAAACAAGTTAGACGTCCTCTACTTTGTTGTTGCAAGTTTTATGTGGCTGCTATGGGTTTAGCAAGAACCGTTCTTACCTACGCATCAAAACAACCATGATTTTTCATCAAGTGTGCTGTTTTAACCTTCAACAAGGACCGGGCGTAGTCACACTCGATTCAACTAAAGTTGGAGAAACAGACACCCACTAGTCACCTATGTGCGAAGCATGTCGGTGGAACCAGTCTCATGAACACGGTCATGTAATGTCGGTTTGGGCCGCTTCATCCAATAATACCGCCGAATCAAACTATGACATGTTGGTAAGCAGTATGACTATTATCGCACACAACTCTTTGTGTTCTACTCGTGCATATAACATCTACGCATAGACCTGGCTCTGATACCACTGTAGGGGAACGCAGTAATTTAAAAAAAATTCCTACGATCACGCAAGACCTATCTAGGTGATGCGTAGCAGCGAGAGGGGAGAGTGTGTCCACGTGCCCTCATAGACCGAAAGAGGAAGCATTTCAATAACGCGGTTGATGTAGTCGAACGTCTTCGCTATCCAACCGATCCAAGTACCGAACGTACGACACCTCCGCGTTCAGCACACGTTCAGCTCGATGACGTCCCTCGTGCTCTTCATCCAGTTGAGGACGAGGGTGAGTTCCGTCAGCACGAGGGCGTGTGACGGTGATGACGATGCTACGAACGTAGGGCTTCTCCTAAGCACTAAGATGGTATGATCAAGGTGTGTAACTGTGGAGGGGGCACCGCACACGGTTAAGAGAAACTTGTGTGTCTTTGGGGTGCCCCCTTCCCCCGTATATAAGGGAGGAAGGGAGAGGGGCCGGCCCCTTAGGGGCGCGCCAAGTGTATGGAGTCCTACTAGGACTTCCAAGTCCTAGTAGGAATCCTTTCCCTGTTAGGAGTAGGAGAGAAGGAAGGAGAGAGGGAGTAGGAAAGGGGGGCGCCGCCCCCTTCCCCTAGTCCCATTCGGACCCATGGGGGGCGCCACCTCCCCTTGGCATGCCTCCTCTATTTCCCGTATGGCCCAATAAGGCTCATTACTTCTCCCGACGAATTCCTGTAACTCCCCGGTACTCCAAAAAATACCTGAATCACTTGGAACCTTTCGGATGTCCAAATATAGCCTTCCAATATATTGATCTTTACGTCTCGACCATTTCGAAACTCCTCGTCACGTCCGTGATCTCATCTGGGACTCCGAACAAACTTCAGTCACAAAACACATAACTCATAATACATATCATCATCGAACGTTAAGCATGCGGACCCTACGGGTTCGAGAACTATGTAGACATGACCGAGACACGTCTCCGGTCTATAACCAATAGCAGAACCTGGATGCTTATATTGGTTCCTACATATTCTATGAAGATCTTTATTGGTCAAACCGCATAACAACATATATTGTTCCCTTTGCCATCGGTATGTTACTTGCCCGAGATTTGATCGTCGGTATCATCATACCTAGTTCAATCTCATTACCGGCAAGTCTCTTTACTCGTTCCATAATACTTCATCCCGCGACTAACTCATTAGTCACAATGCTTGCAAGGCTTATAGTGATGAGTATTACCGAGAGGGCCCAGAGATACCTCTCCAAAATACAGAGTGACAAATCCTAATCTCGATCTATGCCAACCCAACAAACACCTTCGGAGACACCTGTAGATCACCTTTATAATCACCCATTTACGTTGTGACATTTGGTAGCACACAAAGTATTCCTCCGGTATTCGGGAGTTGCATAATCTCATAGTCTGAGGAACTTGTATAAGTCATGAAGAAAGCAGTAGCAATGTAACTGACACGATCATAATGCTAAGCTAACGGATGGGTCATGTACATCACATCATTCTCCTAACGATGTGATCCCATTCATCAAATGACAACACAAGTCTATGGTTAGGAAACATAACCATCTTTGATTAACGAGCTAGTTAAGTAGAGGCATACTAGGGACTATATGTTTTGTCTATGTATTCACACGTGTACTGAGTTTCCGGTTAATACAATCCTAGCATGAATAATAAACATTTATCATGAAATAAGAAAATAAATAATAACTTTATTATTGCCTCTAGGGCTTATTTCCTTCACCTTTGTCATCGGTATGTTACTTGCCCGAGATTCGATCGTCGATATCATCATACCTAGTTCAATCTCGTTACCGGCAAGTCTCTTTACTCATTCCGTAATGCATCATCCCGCAACTAAATCATTATTCACAATTCTTGCAAGGCTTATAGTGATGAATATTACCGAGAGGGCCCAGAGATACCTCTCCCAAACACGGAGTGACAAATCGTAATCTCGATCTATGCCAACCCAACGAATACCTTTAGAGACACCTGTAGAGCATCTTTATAATCACCCAGTTATGTTGTGACATTTGATAGCACACAAGGTGTTCCTCTGGTATTCGGGAGTTGGATAATCTCATAGTCGGAGGAAGGTGTATAAGTCATGAAGAAAGAAGTAGCAATGAAACTATAACGATCATAATGCTAAGCTAACGGATGGGTCATGTGCATCACATCATTCTCCTAATGATGTGATCCCGTTCATCAAATGATAACACATGTCTATGGTTAGGAAACATAACCATCTTTGATTAACGAGCTAGTCAAGTAGAGGCATACTAGGGACTATATGTTTTGTCTATGTATTCACACATGTACTAAGTTTTTGGTTAATACAATTCTAGCATGAATAATAAACATTTATCATGAAATAAGGAAATAAATAATAACTTTATTAATGCCTCTAGGGTATATTTCCTTCATTTACTCCTACTACCGTGGTGGGGGTCATGATGTGGATAACAGGTGGTGTCTAGGTCCATGGATGCCGGGACTGTGGTCTCGTATGGCGGGCTTCGCGGTTGGCTTTTCAGCAGGCCCCGTGGTGGCAGTGGTGACTCTACTTATTGGTCGTGTGGGCGGCAAGGGGTGGAGTGGTGGGAGGCTCTCGGCTGCTCAGGCAGTGCCCAGATCTGGTGTGGACGGGCTGGCCCTCGTAGAGGTACTGATAAGCACTCCTCCTGGTGGCATTGGCGAGCGCCTGAGCGAAAGCTCCGCGCTATTTGGCACCGGCGTCGCCTGTGGGTGCCGTTTGCTTCTTGGAGTCGTCGTCGAGGGTCTCGTTATTCCAGGGCTCCAGGTGAAAACCTATATCTTTTTGCTTGGATTCGGCAACGACGATGCTGCGTGCCATCACATTCTTGAGGGTGTTGTCGTGGAGCTCAGGAGTTGTCGGTCGGATCTCGCTGAGGTGTTAGCTTGTTCTAGGTTATTGTTGTATCTTTTGATCTGCTTTGTAAGAGAGCCTCCTCACCAAACTGCATCGTTCGGCCGTGTACTTTGTTCTGTTGCTTTATATATAAAGCAGGGTGAAAACCTCTTTCGAGAAGAAGAGAAGGACCTGCGTGCACACGCAATTCTCTTTCTCCAACTAAAGGATTGCACTTTATTTTCCATATGGCATTTTGACTGGCCCATAATTTGTGAACCAAATATTCATTTTGAATATTTTTATATATTCTCGTATTGAGAAGATGTTCATAACAAGATCAATCACATATACATTTGGACTAGTTTTAACTTTACCATTTCACGGATTTTACAAATATTACTTGTTTCAAAAGAATTATTTCATTCATTTGAAAAAACATATATCACACTTAAAAAACTAATTTTCTCATTAAAAACACTGATTTCCCTCTAAAAAATAACATTATCACTCATTTCATAAAACTGGTTTTAGTCATTGCAGTTATATTTCACAAATATCAGTTTGACTAACAATTTCACTCATTTCTATGAAGTTGATTTAAAAAATGTGAATAAAAATGTTTATCTCGTTATTAAGGCAAAAACAGATCGGCTCGAACTGTACAAGAGATATTTTTCAAAATATGTGAAATTAATTTCTCTTCAAATATGTGTATTTCAGTATGTGTAGATGTGAAACATAACTTCTAACAAAAATAATGTGAAACGGATTATAATTTTAATGAGATTGTCAGATTGTTTATATCAATATATCTGAAATCGATGTCATGCAAAATGTACGAAACAAATTGCTTCACTTCAAAAGCGTGAAACCGATATCTCAAAAAATAGGAACTGAATTCTTACAAAATATGTGGAGCAGATTGTAGTAAAATTGTTTTCTCTCATTTCACAAAACCGAATTCACTCATTTCACCCAATTTCACTCATCTTAAAAACAGAGAGTGTGTAATATATTTAAACTGTGATTTCACTCATTTCAAACCACTTATTTCACTTAATTCTAAGTACTAATTTCACTCTATTGAGAACAATAATTTCACTCATTTTCAGAGAAGACAGAGTCCACTAGTTTAAAACAACATATTTCACTCATTTGAAAAATCGATTTCGCCCATTGGAAAAAAATTCAGTCTTATGGAAAAACTAATTTCACAAAGAAAAAACTCCCATTAGTTTTTAAAAACTGGTTTTGCTCATTTAAAAAGAATGATTTCACTAAATTAAGAAACAGATTTGACTCGTTGGTTTTACCCGCACTGGAATATTTTATGTGGATTTAAATGTGTTTGAAATGTATCCAAAGTTGATCTTGTTTTAAAGGTCTTTGTGCAGGAGTTCAAACATATAAAAAAATTCAAAATAAAAATATTACTTTAGAAGATTTAAATGATTTAAATTACCAAAGGTGGAATAAAAATTACCAAAGGTGGAATGAAAGTGTCGATTTATTGTGTGAGAGAGGAGAGAGAGTGAATCTGTCATTTTTCTTGACATGCATGTGCACTGGTGTGTACGTGATAGTGAGAAGAGGGAGAGGACCATGCATGAGTCTGGTACAAGTTATTGCCCACACGTAGGATGTTCTTCGCTGCCTAACGACCACTGCTATCTCCTTTTTTTTTTTGAGGCAATCTGCTATTTCCTCTTTATCCTTCTCCAGTTGCCAGGCTTCGTCTTGAGGCTATGGGCCATCTGCCTGGGCTGGGCCACCACATAACAGCAATACTCTCGGGCTCCAGCCTTCCCCATCGCAGCGCCCAACGCGGTAGTTGGTTAGGGGCTTGCTCGAGCCTATGGCTCGCTGGCAACTTGCACTAGGCAACGGGTCCAAGCTCTAGCGTCGTTCGACTGCTGCCACTCCTCTGCTGACAGTTAAATCAGATTCAAAAATCATCCGAATAGTAGCTAGCCATCCGACCATTGTTTAGCTTCTCTGCTGTTTAGCTACTGCTTGCTGTTTTTTGCTACTAATTCATAGTAGCTTCCAACTAGCTCTAGCTGGTAACAATGATTTGGTGTTGGCGATTGGTTATTCATATCCTGAAATTAATCCGTGTTATCTTTATTTTTTTGTAGAAATAAAGAGAAGGAGGACTTTGCATAGTTGGTCTGCAAGCAGTTCAAACTCCCCTCCTTTTTTTTGCGAATACGTAAAGCATGCGTATCTTTTCATTGATAGAAGAAGAGAGAATGAGTACAAATGAGGTACAACACATCCACGAACGCAAGGCGTGAACACAGTGCTCAAAAATAGAAAAGAGAGACAAGCTGCTTGGCGCGAACAAGCAAACGACACAGCTAAGCACACTAACTAGAGAGGCAAGTCCAAACCAACGTGAAGTCAAACAACCACGAATCAGCACCGGGGACGCCGCGAGCACACAAGACGACGCCTTCAGGAAGGAAAACAACGTCATGGTGCCATTGTCGTCCGATTTGAAGAATCAGACCTAGGGTTTCCCCTAGTGCTCGAAGATGGGCACAGAAGAGGCCATGGCAACGCCTCCAGGGAGGGGACGACACTCGCGAGTGTCGCCGTTGCCAGCATCGGCAAGCCGAGCAGGGATTTCTCCCTGGCCTATATTTGAGCAATCCCAAAGCCACCGGACTGGAACTGGGAGTCGGAAGCCACACGTAGGTCGAAGAACCACCATCACTAGAGGGGAGCCACGTTGGACACGCGAACCTTGGACATGATGAGGGGTCGGGCAACAAGGTGGCCGGGGTTGGGGTAGTTGGCAGGGCAAAGGGGCCGATGCAGGGAGCACGACGGCACCCGACGATGCCGACAAGCCAGGAACTAGAGGAGATGCAGATCCGGTCCACCGGGGCCAAGGCCGTCAAGACACCGGCAAGCTATAGAGGCTGAAGGAGACGCAGCCTCACTAGCGTCGGGGCCGGCGTCGCGCTGGAAGAGGCATCGACAACCCAAGGACAATGGAAAATGCAGGTCGAGAGCCGCTAGGTCCGGAGCAACACCAGCGAGGGTTCCAACGCAAGGGCACGAGCGCCCGCAGAACACCAGCAGGCACGCCGCAAGGGCCGACCGACGCTGGGGAGGCTCCACCGGAAACACACCACAAAGCAGCTCCTTGAAGCCATGGTCGCGACTCGGAAAGAGAAGAGCGTCGTCGCGAGCACCACAAGGACTGCCCGAGACCAGCAAAGGAGCACGCCATCCCCAATCCCGGGTCTGGCGCCGTCAGCAGAGAGGATGCCATCGACAGGACGGACAGATCTGAAGCGGAGACGGGGGAAGGCGGAGGCTCCTTGCCGGCGGCAGGAGCTCGCAGTGGCCGTGGCAGGGAGGGCGGGCGAGGGCTGGGGTGTACGAGGTCCGATGACGACGAGCGGGAGAGGGCGGCGGGGAGGGGGGCGGCTGGGCGGCAGCTGGTTCCCCCGTGTCGCCCGGGGAGGAAGGCGACGCGAGGGTCGGGGAAAGTGCAGTAGGACCCAAACTCCCCTCCTGTTGTTCCCGATAAAATATTGCCCCAATTGATATCGTTGTTCAACCAGCCCAAGTTGAGAACATAATTCAACTAACTCCAACAAATGGGCGCACTAGTCAGTCAACCAATGTCTACCCCCCCACCCCCCCACTACAATTGAGAATACCAATCCCCCAACTGATGAGAGCACTACCCCACCCATAAATGAGAGTACCAATCCCCCAACTAACGAGAGCACAAACCAACCACCAAGGCATCGTATACTAGAACTCCATCCGAGTCAGATTTTTGGTGATCTAGTTGATCGAATACCAATAGAAGATTATGTCCCTGAAATTCAAAGTGAAATGAGAAGAGCTTATTTGTTGAAGGTAAGTAAAAAAGCTAGTGGGCACAAATTTGAAGTGGGATTGGAAAGTAAAATTTGGAGATCTTTTCAAGCACAATAGTAAAGGACACTTGCCTCCCTAGTATAATGTGATTTCTTAGAGGTATATCTCTATTTTTCTAATAGTATTAATAGTCATTTGAGGATGCCTTACTATATCACTAACATTGGTACCTATTTGGACAGATGTCTTGCAGTTTGTCACTTGGACTTTGTTGTGGAGGTGTTCTAGAACTACAATAGCATTAGTAAGAAGCAACACCAATATCATTGTCTTTGTCTTTTTTTTCCTTCTCTTATACTTGATGTATTGGTGTGCGAATTGTATGAAACTTTATTGTATGGTTAATCACGTTACTAGTATTAGCCATGAGAAATTTCATGTCCATATTTGAGATAATGGCTATTCTAGTGAACTGATTCAATTTTCCAAAATTTGATATTTTTCAAAAAAAAAAACTGAAAAATTCTAGTAAGTATATTCTGGCAAATGTTGAGCTTATTTGGGTGAATGAATTTGGAGATAATGCCTGTTTTGCTAAACATATTCAAGTTTTTGTTCAAAATTTGATATTCTTGAAAGGTTGAAAAGGTTCTAGTGAATAATAAATGTTTCCAGTAGTAATCTAGGATAGTTTGAGCTTATTTTGATGAATGTATTTGGGGATAACCATTTTTTTCTTCAAAAGAATTTTTAATTTTCTCTGCATAAACTTTGAGGGCACCCTCCATTTTATTTCTAGATTTGCCACTGACTCATCTCCTTGTGGCAGATGATAAATTAACCAAGTGAATCAAGGCCAAGGCAGTTACCCAGCTTAATGGTTCAACAGTAGTCAACTTCATGCGGGGAATAATCTTCCATTTCGGCATTCCTTATGGCATCATCACACATAACGAGACTAACTTCACAAGAGTTCAAGGAGTTATGTTGGTCTCAAAACACTACGCTGCACTTTGCCTCACTAGCACACGCATAATCCTATGGTCAAGTCGAGCGAGCAAATCAATGGTTTAATCCTACTAGGATTGAAACCCCGACTGTTGTCCCCATTGAAGAGAGCAGTCCGTGCTTGGGTGGAGGAGCTTCCTTCCATCCTATGGAGCTTGCAAACAACTCCAAATCATTCCACTCAGTTCACACTATTCTTTATGGTGTATGGAGTGGAAGTTGTAATGTCTGCTGATGTGCTACATGACTCATGCCGTGGGGTCACCTATACTGAAGCCGAAGTAGAAGAAGCGCGACAAGGTGGTCTCGACCTCCTCGTGAAGTTGAAGCAAAAAAAAGTTCAAATATGTGAACATTTAAAAAAAATAGAAAAATTTAAAATATATGAACTTCTACAGATTCATGAACAATTTTAAATCCATGAAAAAACCTCATAAACATTTTTTTGTCAACGCATGTGACTTGGGTGAGGTGCCTTTGGCAAGTGAGAAGTAACACTAACCACACAACGAACAACCAGGGATAATTTTTTTTTCATTTTCTGTGAATTTTTTTCAATTGATTAACTTTTTTTCAAATCCAATGAACTTGTTTCTTATTCAATGAACTTTTTCAAAATTGATGATTTTTTTTTAAATTTGATGAACTTTTTTCTAAATTTGACGAACTTTATTGTAATTTGAAGAATTTTTTTCTAAATTTGGTGAGCTTTTTCCTATTTCGATGAACTTTTTTTCAAGTCAATGAACTGTTTTTTCAGTTTCTTCAACTTTTTTTCAAGAAACCGTGAGATTTTTTGAATTAACTTTTCTTTGAGTTTTTTCTCTTTTCTTTTTCTTGTTTTGGAAATGTCAACGGTTGAGGGGGAACCGAGCGACTGGTCAGCTACGGTCGAGCGGGAGGGAGGGGGAACCCTGCGACGGGATGGAGGGAATCGAACTCCTTACCTCCAGCTCGGGAGGCATTCCCGCTAGCCACTCGGGCTGGCGAGTCCTACTGACATTGTAAACAATGTAAAGACGGAGATCCAATCTTTTTCAGAGTTTTCAATCATTCTCTTGGAAAATATGAACAAAGTTATAAAAAATTGAGCAATGTTTGAAAGCGTGAATAGAATTTTTAAATATTGCAAATTTTTGAACACTTATCAAAAAATGTGAACAAATTTTGAAATTCGTACACAAATTTAAAAACATGAACAAATTTTAAAAACTGTGAAGAATAATTGGAAAATGCAAAGGTATTTTCAAAATTCAAAACCATTTTTGAAATTTTCAACAAAAAATGAAAACAGGAACATTTTTTGAACTCTTGAACATTTTTTTAAAATGCGAACATTGTACAAATTGCTGAAGATTTTTTGAAAACACAAACAGTTTTTAATTTTGAGAACAAAATTTGAAAATGGGAACATATTTTGAAGTGTTGAACGTATTATAGAAAAGGCGAACAAATTCTGAAAATTTAGGAGTTTTCTTAAAAGCCAAACATTTATTTTAAAATAAAAAAAGAAGAACTTTATGAAACGCAAAAACATTTTTTGAAACCTGAAGATTTTTTAAAGATGGGAACAATTTTTTAAAGGAAGAACACTTTTCTAAAATTTCAACAAAAGCATTTTTCGAAATCTTGAACACTTTTTCAAAATCACGAACATTTTTAATACCCGAAGATTTTTTTGAAAATTCTGAACAAAAGCATTTGCAGCATTTTGTGAAAATAAGAACATTTTTTGAAGATCACGAACATTTTTGAAAATTATGATTGTTTTTAAAAACTACAATTTTTTGAATTTTGAACATTTTTTAAAGGCAAGAACATTTTTCTAAATTTAAGAACAGTTTTATAACATGAAGTTAGTTTAAAAAAGATAAATAACCTTGAAAAGCAAAAAAGAAAAGAAAAAAAAACAGAAACAAACAAAACAAAAACAGAAAAACCAGTAAAAGAAACAAAACCCGGTTTAGGGAACCTCCTAGAAGGTTCCTAAAACCGGCTAGCTAGTGTCGGTTCTACGCACAAAAACTGGGCCGGCTCTTTGCATCGCTGCTCGGTCGCTCGCGGAGCGCCAGCAGTTTGAGGCAAAGAGCGTCAAATAAAATATTCCCCAGCGACCACCTAGGAGCTCCCAACCGCACGATGGGACGCTGAAGGCGTTGCATAGGGAGCGGCTATGTCCCGCGCACGGCAACTCTTAGCACAGGATCGTCTGCGGGCAGCCATTGCTTGACCGGCCTAGTAGATACGTGGCCGAGTCATGCTAATGTCACCGGTATTTTTTTTGTTTTTTTCTTCCCATTCGTTTTTGCTTTTTACTTTATAGTTTTACAACTACCTCCGTCTTAAAATGTAAGATGTTTTTGCACCGTCCATATAAAAATGGTAAATGTATGTAGAAAAAAAAATCTAATGTATACGAATAATGTACAGTGTGGAAAAAAAAGTTTAAAATGTTAATCATGTGTACAAACTTTTGCATTACATTGAAAAAATGTATGAATCATTAAAATAATTTTATACAATGTAAAAAAATGTTCATATAATTCAAAAAAATGTTTCACACATTCGAAAATAATCACTATATTTAGAAAAATGATCATGAGTTTCAAAAACGTGTTCTATAAAGTCTTCTAAAAATGTTTATACAATGTACAACAAATATTAGCATAAGTAATAAAACTCTTTCGTGCCATTAAAAAATGTATGTGACATTTTAAAGAATACTAGAAGAACGCCCGTGCGTTGCAACGGGGCCACATTAACTTTAATAGTTCAATATTACGACATTGGCGACTTTTTTTACCATCAAATCCTCACACACACACACTCCCTCCCTCTTCCTCACTCTCTCTCCCCCTCTCCCTCTCTCTAACACACACACATATCCATCTTATTGGGTACGGTCCATAATTCATCTATTTCACACACACACGCTAGTGCATAACAATATGGATTATGTGTATTATATTTGCCACCATAACTGAGGGAATTAACTTTACGAGTTCAATATTCTGACCATGGGATATTTAGGCTGGCGTATATGGGAAATCAAAGCTAAAAATGACTCGATGAGTTAGGGATACATCAATAAATATTGTAAAAAGTGATAAAAACAAATCTGCAGCAACTCGTGACCCCACGAACTCGTATTCGCAATGAGCAAGTTAGTGAGGCCGTCACGGTAGGCTAGCACTAAGGGACAAGGGCAACAACCGCCTTCCCATCCAACCTACTGATTCTGCTGGCGCTACTTTCATCCTAAGCCCATGAGTACCGCTAGTGTGTTGCCACGTACGGAGAAACTACGAACTGAAATTTTCATCCAAATCATGAAAAATGTTAATGTTCCTCTCCTCTCCCATCCCTCGTGTGAACATACCCAATTCGTGGCCGGCTCGCTACATTCAGCGTGGCTCTGATGTGCATTGCCCTCGCTCTTGATTAGTTGCCGCAGTGCCACGCATCTACGCCAACAAGCCGGGGAAACAAATGCAAATGTTACACCGAGTCAAAATCAACCATCCCACAATCGTAACAATAGAAAAGATAATAACCAAAATTTAACAGAAGAACTACTGCTTGGCTCCCAGATCCATCTCGATAGCCCTTGATCTGGCTGCTGAGCTTCTCCAAGCTGCCTCAACATCACGTCATTACCAAACATGTAGTGGATGTCTAGTGGGACAAGGATTAAGAAATAACATGAGGTGAAAAATACGATGGCCATCAATTCCATAAGACGATCCAAGTAATTTGACAAAACAGATCAGGAGCATCTTGTATAATCTCAAAAAAGCAACTAAAAATATGAGAAATGAATTGATGAAAATCAGCCCATGCTCTCATTCGTGCTTGCTTTTGTAATGGGAGGCAAGGAATGGGGATACCGGGAGAAGAAAGGAGCACATGGACGGCAAGCCTCCACCACCGACAAATGGGGTTGCTTCACATCCAATCTCCACGGCCGCCACCTCCATGGGGACGAACTCCCATGTTCACAACCGGGCTCCCAATCGGCCGCTGCCTCGCCGACCTTGACGACGAAGTAGTCCCTCCCTTCGATCCCATTCGCAACGGAGGCAACACCCATCCCAGCGGACGGGTCCGCGGTGAGATCCCTACTGGATTGTGGTCGCGCCTCCCCAAACCTCACCGCGGGACACATGAGAGGACGCCGTTGCCATGGTCAGGCTTAGATGGGGAAAGGAGGCGACATAGCAGCAACGGCGCCTTCGCCGGGATTGGTGGCGACGGCGGTGGCGAGCGAGCGGGAGGACGGCGGCGGCGAGAGAGTAGGAGGGTGGTGGCGGCAGTCCATCGGCCGCCGTGACGATCCAAGTAATTTGACAAAACATATCGGGAGCATCTTGTATAATCTCAAAAAAGCAACTAAAAATATGAGAAATGAATTGATGAAAATCAGCCCATGCTCTTATTCATGCTTGCTTTTGTGATGGGAGTAGTCCTGGTCATCTCAGGTCGGGCCCTGTCGGCCCACCCAGACCCGACCCTAAAATCCAGGGCCTAGGGACGATGGGCTTGCCCATGGGCCAGGCTTGGGCCTGAGTTTTGAGCCCATCAGTAGGGCCTGGACGGGCTTGGGCTTAGCATATTGTCATTTTAAGGAAGAGGCCCGGCCCACGGCCCTAAGCCCTAAGGGATTTTTAGGGCTTTTTACCAGATGGGCCGGGCTTGGGCTTGAAAAGTAGGCCCAGTGATAGGGCTTGGGAGGGCCTGGGCCTTAGTTTTCTGCCGTGGGCTTTTTCAGACCCGGCCTAAAGCCCGGCCCGGCCCGACCCATGGCCAGATATAAATGGGAGGCAAGGAATGGGGATACCGGGAGAAGAAAGGAGCACATGGACGACAAGCCTCCACCACCGGCAAGTGGGGTTGCTTCACATCCAATCTCCACGGCCGCCGCCTCAATGGGGACGAACTCCCATGTTCACACCCGGGCTCCCAATCGGCCGCTGCCTTGCCGACCTTGACGACGAAGTAGTCCCTCCCTTCGATCCCATTCGCAACGGAGGCAACGCCCATCCCAGCGGACGGGTCCGCGGTAAGATCCCTACTGGATTGTGGTCGCACCTCCCCAAACCTCACCGCGGGACACATGAGAGGGCGCCGTTGCCATGGTCAGGCTTGGATGGGGAAAGAAGGCGACATAGCAGCAACGGCGCCTTCGCCGGGATTGGAGGCGACGGCGGCGGCGAGCGAGAGGGAGGACTGCGGCGGCGAGAGAGTAGGAGGGTGGCGGCGGCAGTCCATCGGCCGCCGTGATGTGAGAGGAGGATGGGGATGGGGCTGCGATCTAGACGTATGGAGCAGTCGAGAGGAGGGAAAGCAGGCGGCTGGGTTTTTCCATCGTGCGGGGTTTGGGGGAGGTCAAACGAGAGGGTTTTTTTTCGTGCGGGAGGCAGAGCAACGAGGGCGGACGTAGGGAGACGGGACGCTGTCGATTGGCAGGAAAAGGAAAGCTACGCATTTTTTAGGCAGTAGAGATGATTGATGATAAAAAAGGGAAAATCACATCAAGATAAGGAAATATCCCATCGATACTTGATTGATTGTGATTTATTTGTTATATGGTAACTAATCTGATGGATTTATGTGGGTGGTCCATCAATACTTGATTGATTGTGATTTATTTTTTATATGGTAACTAATCTGATGGGTTTATGTGGGTGGTGAAGCGAAAAGGCAGGTGGGAGGGAGACGAAATAAAACCAGCGAAATAAAACCAGCGAAATAAAACCAACGAAATTGGTGAGACGAAAAGAAACAGCGAAAAATAATCGACGGACTATTCACCAACTGCTCTATTAGGAGTAGAGAAAATTCGGCAATTTCAAAAAATGTTCATGGCATTAAAGAAATCATTTATACAATGTGAAAAATCTCCAACATGCATCGTAACAATGTTAAATCATCAAAAAAAGCAAATAAAACTATGAAAAAAACCAAGAAACCAAAGTATAACGATGCAAAAATACAAAAACAAAAAACAAAACAGAAAGAAAATCAAAGCAGAACCAAGAAAAAAATGATGCTAAGGCTTTGTACAATGCAAGGTGCTTAAGGGAGGTGCTTACATAAATAAATCAGGCTTTTCTTAAGCATTGATGCTTATTTGTATAGGGTAGACGCTTCTGTAGAAATAAGCATCGGTGCTTCAAAAAACCGGTTTATTTTTCTAAGCACCTCCCTTAGCACCTTGCATTGTATAAGGTCTAATGGGTCATCCCTATATGATCGCTAGTAGGCTATTGCTACATAGAAATTAGGACTATTATGCGTTGGCCCAGAATTGCCACGTATCACGGGGACAACTAAAGAACAAGTACCCCTTGCAGGAGCCTCCAACCGTCATTTTGGGTGGTTTGAGAGTGCGCCACTTGGCGATCTCTCGGGGGCCGCCATATATCGTGTTTTGGATGTTCTTTCGGTAGTTTAATTTTTACTTTTCTGTACGAGTTTTTCAGTTTTTAGATGGTTTTTTTTCTTGGTTTTTGGCTTTTCAGGTTTTTTCTGGTTTTATAGGTTTTTGAGGGAAAAATATGCAACTTTTTCTGTGAAAAACTCGTTTTTTCCTTCCGCAATAAAATTTTGCTTCTGTGAGATGCACAGTTGTACCTCTCGTAAAGGCAAAAATCATGTGTCTTTTTTGCTTTGCTTTCGTGAGAGGCATAAATTTGCTACTCGTGGAGGCACATATTTGTTTACGCGAGAGGCACACGTGTGCCTCTCAAAAAGAAAAGAAAATTTGTTTTTTGCTTCCGTGAGAAGCACATATTTGCTTCTCATAGAGGCACAGATTTGCTTCCGCAAGACTCTTGTGCCTCTTGAAAAAGGAAAAAACACCTTTTCTTTTCTTCTGCAAGAGGTATCGATTTACTTCTCGCGGAGGCACATGTCTGCTTATTCGAGAGGCAAAGTTGTGTCTCTTCAAAATGGAAAAAACATGTACTTTTACTTCCGTAAGAGGCACATATTTGCATCTCGTAAAGGCGGAGAACCTATTCAAGGTTGAGGGACACAAAAGCTACTGATCGTGGCTCTTTACATTACAGTTTAAACTGAAAGCAAAATCAGCCAAATAAAAAGCTAGCCTAGCATTGCTGCGACTATGCCTAATTTGCAGTCAAGTGATGAACTGATGAAACCTACCCCAAGACTCAGCTCCCACTTGTGGACGAAATAGTCTAAACACAAAAAACGATTTATCATGCAAAGCAAGCCAGGATCACCTATAAGGGCACAATTCGATTTCCCCTGAATGAAATCAGAGCATCTCCACACTAAGGCACCCAAAAAGCCCCTCCCAGACGCTTTTTTAAACGTCGGCGGGCAAAAAACGTCCCAGTCAGGCCCCAGAAACCTGTTTTGCGCCGGATTTGGCAAAAGTTACGGCCGGCACGCCCACCTCAAATCCAGCCCCCCCGGAAGGCAGCCGGGACGCCGGCATTTCTTTTTCGCATGCATGGCCCACTTGCCATCCCCTCTCTCCCTCTTCTTTCTCTCTTTTCTGTCTCCTCTCTCCTCTCCTTTTCCTTCCACCACGGCACCACCTACCACACACAGCCGGAGCGGGGCTCGAGCGGCCGGAGCGGAGCATGGCCGAGGCGGTTCTCGCGCTCGCGCGGCCGGAGCGGAGCATGGCCGGGGAGGGGCTCGCGGAGCGGAGCGGAGCGCCCTTGGCCAGGGCGGGGAGGGGCTCGTCTTCTTCGTCCTTGCAGTGGTCGTCTTCGCCCGCGCACTCCATGGCGCCCTCGCCGGGCGCACAGGCAGCAGCTGAGGCGTGCCAGATGGGGAGCCATGGCTGCGCTGCATCTGCAAGGTCGTCGCCGCCAACGACAAGGCCGAGGCCGACGACCACGCCCAGCCCCCGCCGTCCTTCCTCGTCCGCCACCAGTACCTCGGCCTCTGCCCGCGCCCCGCGCTCCAGACTGTCTGGCTCTCCGCTCCCTCGTGCGCCGCGTGTATGACTGCGTGGACACGAGCGACCCGCGGCCCGTCGCGCCGTTCGGCCACGGCGACCCCTCGGCGTTCGCGTGCTTTGCCGGCGAGCAAACGAGGTGCTGCTGCCTTCTCTGTTTCAGTCAAAGTTCCAGTCAGCCTTCTCTGTTTCAGTCGGTCAAAGTTTCAGAACGAGCTTGCCGCAGGCGACGTCGTCCTCACGGCCGGCTGCAACCACGCCATCGAGATCATGATGGCCGTGCTGGCCTCGCCTGGCGCCAACGTGCTGCTGCCGCGGCCGGGGTACCCAAAGGACGAGGCGCGCGTGGCCTTGTGCGGCCTCGAGTTCCGGCACTTCGATCTTGTGCCGGAAAAGGGGACGACGTAGGCGCGGCCGGGGCGACGTGGGCGCGGCCCCGTCTCCTTCCCTTCCCGCCCTTCCCGCCATGTCTCGCACGCTCGCCACGGAGCCGCTCGCCGCCTCGGTCATGGTCAAGGCACGCGCGCTTGGGTGGTTCGCGTTGTGGTGGTGGCAGGGGTACGTGCCTGGGGGTCAACGACTTGGATGGCTGCCAAAGGCTGCCTTTCCAAAATTTTGGTCGTTGACCACAAGATGGGCAGCCGTTTGGATTGCAGCCGAATCTCCCGAAGGCTGCCAATTTTTTGGCCAGCCGTTGTGATTCTGTACTAATACATGGGCGAGTTCTCGGCGGCGATTTCCTTCGCCAAAAATTTGGCAGGCCATCGTTTTGGCAGGGCTGGTTTGGGTTCAATCCAAACAGCCCCTTACACCCCAACGCTAAATGTTTCGCCGGCAGCCCCCAAAAGCGAAAAAAACGGGAGGCTCAACGGCTGGAGATGCTGTCAGACCACATAACATCTGAATCCCGCACTAGAGGTACTAATGGGACAACAAATAGGGGGTTACCCTAGGTTTAGCTGCGCAAAAAGGACAATAGATTGGGGGAAATCAATGACGAAAGATGGGAGTTTGACTACGAACAGCGCGCGGTGGCGACGGCAACGAGGACGAAGACCGCTGGTTCTCGCCGCTGGCCTCGTGTGAATCCCCTCCATATCAATTTCTTCCCCCGCTGCTCGCCGACGGCTCCCCTCCGTCCACAGCTTCAACCCGCTCCTCGGCGCAGTCTCCTATGCCCCGCCCCTTCCTACAGCTGCTCGGCGGTGTCAGCCAAACCCGAAATGAATGAAAGCCCAACAAAGAAACTATAAAAGCACACCGCCAGAGGCACGCGAATGAGGCCCTCGAGCCGGTGAGGTTGAATCGCGAACGGGCGGTCACAAAAATAACGTGAAGCTAAATTAGAAACAGTCGTCTGAAAATTAGTAAAATTGGAAAGAAAAAAAAAATACTACAGCCGATATATATACATATGCGCCAGATGCGAGACCTTGCTCAAAATCAAAATATGCGCCAGACTGCCAGAGTCACCGCGAGAGGAGAACCACGGCGCCACCCCGTCATCCACATCAGCGTCGCCGCGTTGCTGGCCTTGTTGTCCCAGCTGCCGGGCATTGGAAGGCCAAATCCCCTGGAGTTCGGTCTGATCCTGCCGCCCCGCCATTGCCGCCGCTGCGGCACCTCCAGTGCACGCCTACACGTCGGCCATCCGCAACCACCGCAGGCGCACAGAGAAGCCCTGCCATGGAGCCGCCACACTCACAGTTTCATCCTTGCATCAGAGGGGAACAACAACTTCACACTTGTGAAGAAGCAAACAAAAGATAAATTATAGCATCTACAGGCATAACCGTAGCCTCTTTTGCCAATGAAAACAAAGTGGATCATCCATAGCAGAAACCTCATTTTCTCCCTTCTCGAATGACCAGTACGTATGCCCGTGCGTTGCAACAGGCTAAAAAATGCCAACACCTGCTCCGTGTGCCACTACACTACACACCACTCATATCGACTGACAAAACTCAAAAATAAGTTTACCCTCATCATGTGTTGCCACTTGTTGAATTATCACTTTCTGGATCATGAAGTATTGATATGAAGGAGCCACCCTAACTCCTTTGTCGGCGTCTACTTCATCTCTGCACTATCATAGGACGGAAGAGTAGTACTGGCAAAACATTCAGACATTTATCTGATAGAAGCCTATGGAAAACCCAACCATGAATAGCTCACGTTAGCTATCTATAATTTATACTGCAGTCAAAAATCATAACTTGATCAAAAAATAACTTCATCCAAGAATGTGTCGCAACGGATTGCTGTAAGTCCACCAATGAATTTTGGATTTAGGACTAGTCTTTCTTCCCGAAGTCAGCCACAAGACTGGCATCAAGTTATGCCAAAAATGTATACATAACATTGATAGAATAATCTTAAGAAATAATTTACTGCTAGCTACATGTAGTTCATACCAAGAAAGCTATGAAAGCTAGAGGACAACACAGATGCTGGAAAAAAGATAGAGCGATGACGAAATTCTATCAATTTGCAAGCATACATATTGATCCCTAGTTTGCAAGTACACTGGAAAGCTACATATGAATAGATCAGCAAGATTGGAATGAAAACTAATGTTCTATATTGAAAAGAAATTGACAGCCGATCGGCGTGTGCAACACAGCCGTTGCCTTGACGTAACGACACGTGGAGTGGGCGTCATCTCTAGCGGTTAGCAATGACGCGCATACCTCATAGAAGGCGCGTGGCAGCAGCCAGGGACGGAAGGAGTTACTCTCCTACCACTGTATATGCCTGCTCCTCTTTCTTGTGTAGTAATAATCTGAAAAGACGCAACATCTTCCATAAGCAATGCTTTGCACAAACGGTGATTATGTGACTAAATGTTGATTCTAAGCACAACTACCTCTCAAAAGGAAATCTAAATCCATATTGTGTAGAGATGTACACATACAACAATGGAGAAAGGAAAAGATAAGGCAAACTATGCCGACCTCGATAAGTCATTACACATGAGAAGTTCTCTTCACTGGAGATATGATCTAAACTTCCCTGGCAAGACCATTTTAATATCCTCACCTCTAATGATAAGGTTCGGAAACCAAATTTAGCAACTGCTGGAATAGAATAGTACACGAAAAATACATACAAAGTCATTTTCCTGCTCTCAAGTACCTTTGAATTCAATTTAATTTTCCTAGTAAGTGCATCTTATACATCTCTATATTTGTATTGAAAATATTAGCACTCTTAAGTGCAAGCAAAAATGGGATTAAGCGATAGCTTCCTGTGCCTTCCAAAAAAAGTGATTCAGCGATGGCACTCAGGCTACCACACAAACATGAAAAATAGTACCCATATGACATCACACACCCGGTCTCAGTGAACCAGCCGGTTTGCTTCGCCAGCCTTCGCCCTGCTTTGCATAATGGGTAGTACAATGGCAGGGTTGCTGCAAGTGTTCCATCGATGTCCTCCCACGCCACAGTTACAACACTCGGATTCCTTCCTTGCCATTTTAGGGATGTCGCCACGCTGGTGCCCGGTGGCAGGTTGTGCTCCTGTGCCCTGATCATACATGAGCCATGTTGTATGTCAATCATACATCACATGCCGATCATGCATCCTGATTACAGAACATGACTTTAACATGCAAAGAAAAACACAGATGCATCCAAGGTTTTGGTTACCGAATGGTGCATTTTTACCAAGGGGGGCCGGTAAACGTGGTTACCACGGTTACCACGAAATTTGAAGAAAATTCCGAACGAATTTCAAACAAAATTCACAATTGAATTTTGAATTTCAAATTCTTTGAAAAATGGGATTAAGCGATAGCTTCCTGTGCCTTCCAAAAAAGTGATTCAGCGATGGCACTCAGGCTACCACACAAACATGAAAAATAGTACCCATATGACATCACACACCCGGTCTCAGTGAACCAGCCGGTTTGCTTCGCCAGCCTTCGCCCTGCTTTGCATAATGGGTAGTACAATGGCAGGGTTGCTGCAAGTGTTCCATCGATGTCCTCCCACGCCACAGTTACAACACTCGGATTCCTTCCTTGCCATTTTAGGGATGTCGCCACGCTGGTGCCCGGTGGCAGGTTGTGCTCCTGTGCCCTGATCATACATGAGCCATGTTGTATGTCAATCATACATCACATGCCGATCATGCATCCTGATTACAGAACATGACTTTAACATGCAAAGAAAAACACAGATGCATCCAAGGTTTTGGTTACCGAATGGTGCATTTTTACCAAGGGGGGCCGGTAAACGTGGTTACCACGGTTACCACGAAATTTGAAGAAAATTCCGAACGAATTTCAAACAAAATTCACAATTGAATTTTGAATTCAAATTCTTTGAAAATAGATATAGATAGCACTTGAACTTATATTTATCATAAAAGAGCTACTAGCTAGTGGAACGTTGTCTACACGCATACTGTCAAGTGTCGCCATACTTTACCATACATTGAGCGTTTGAATTCAAGAAATTAAAAAAA
>NC_057798.1:777101391-777114212 GCF_018294505.1 Triticum aestivum | reverse complement strand
TTGGTAAATCTCGAAATTTAGAGCGATAACCAAAACGCTGGATGCATATGATCCTACCAAAAGAAAAAGAAATATTCCAGTGCTCGGCAACCATATCAGTAAAGAAATCCCCGGCGGTGATTCTGTTGGAACCGAAGTTCCGCATAGTCTAATGAGGTCAAATCATAGAGACCAATTTCACTAACATTTATATCCAGTTGTGACAAAATTGTTTACACATATATGATGCTGATCACCAAGAGCTAAGAAGAAACAAAAAAGATATAAATTATTGTTTTTATTTTTTGGGGCAAAATTTGATGCATATGTGATATTGGTTGCCAGAAATTTTAAAAAATAATAATAAAATCGCTAGAAGGAGGGCTCGAACCTCCGACCTTGTGGTTAACAGCCACACGCTCTAACCAACTGAGCTACTCCAGCTGTTTTGTTTTTAAAATTATTTAACACCATGTAAACACAAGGGTAAGGTTCACACGTGACAGCTTCGTTGGCGCAAGTTTATCCCCGGACCAGCGCATAGGTACATGCGGTGCACGCATGTACCGGACCCGTCACTCTAAAGTCTGAACCAACAACCACGTCGTGTATGAGGGCGGCCTCCTCAGTTTCAGTTCCTAGAGGTGCATTTGTTCGGTGATGACTTGTTCATCTCTACTTTTCGGCTTAAAGGGGCAGGGTCTTCTGAAATGATGCAACACTAATCCTATTCTAGGTGATGCAATGCTATCATGCTGAACCGCCTGCAAATGATGCTTGTAGATTATGGTCACACAACTAGAGCATGAAGATCATCCCCATCCTTACGCCAACAAACATAACACGTGACGAAGAAACATCCGTATTCTTTTTTGCGGGGAAAGAAACATCAAACCCATTAACAGTCGCTACAAGGTGCGAACCAATCTGTGGTTGGATGGTTAGAGGGACTGTGGTATCCCCAGCCCACCAGGGTTCAAATCCTGGTGCTCGCATTTATTCCTTTCTCTTCTCTCTTATGCAGTCACACCAACATCGTCGTCTCGAGGGAGGAGTGGGTGGGAGGAGAAGGCGGCGGCGGCGGTTTTGATCTTTGTGCTCTGCCTCGGCGTGGGAGGCAGCGGATCGATCCGGCCGAAGTAGCTGCTAGAAGGATGGGTCGCCATCGTCCCCAACCCCATGGCTCGCCGCCCGCCCCAGCTCACTCTCTGACGCCGCCGGCCACATGATCTGGTCTACGTAGCATTTCATGGATCCCTGGAAGGTTGCAGCGTAGCATGACCATGCCGTATATGTGCCACTAGCCGTACATCTCCAGAGCATGCGGTCAGGCCGGTTTGATAGGCTGATGTGCTTCACTGCCTGCCAAAGTCTGAGATATTGTCCAATCTCATGAATCCCTATCACTCCTTGAATGTCACGAGCCCAGACATTGCCCGCTAGGCCGGCGGCCACCGTTCTTGACTTGCGTCGCTGTTTGGGAATGCATTGGTAGAGTGCCGGTGCGAGTTCACGCACGGACTGACCGTTTAGCCATCGGTCATCCCAAAACAGCGCCGTTTGTCCATCGCCGAGCTCCATGATCGTCGAGGCGAAGAACAGCGCACGCTCCTCGCGAGAAAACTGGAGGTCGAGGCCTCGCCATGCGCGATCGTCGTCCGTGTGAGAGAGCCACATCCAGCGCAGGCGCAGCGCTAGGCCAGCACGCTCCAGGTCATGTACCCCGAGTCCGCTGTACTCGAGCGGGCGGCACACACGTCGCCAATTGACGTGGCAGTGTCCGCCATTAGCAGCAGCGCGCCCAGCCCACAAGAAGCCACGCTGGATCTTTTCGAGCTGTCTCAATGTCTTCTTGGGCGGTGCGAATGCGAGCAGCTGATGTATCGGGATCGCGGCGAGCACCGATTTGACCAGAGCCAGCCGCCCGGTTTTGTTCATGAGCCATGCTTTCCATGTGGGGAGCCGAGCAGCCACCGAGTCGATGAGTGGTTGTAGTTGGGCAGCTGAGGGACGGCGTAGCGTGAGAGGGATGCCAAGATAGGTGATGGGCAGCTCCACTTTCGCGCATCCCACCTGATCAATTGTTGCATCCGCCTTGGGGTCGCCATTGAAGGTGGTGGCGGAGCTTTTGGCATAGTTCACTCGGAGGCCGCTAGCTTCGCTGAATATGGCCAGGATCGCGCGGACGGCCTCCACGTCGCCTTGCGTGGCGTGGCAGAATAGCATCATGTCGTCGGTGTACAGGGATATGGCCGGAATGTCTCGTCGGGGGTGCAGCCGCTGCAATATGCCGGCCTCGTGGGCGCGACTGATTAGGTGCCCAAGGATGTCCACAGCAAGGACGAAGAGCTGCGGAGATACGGGGTCTCCCTGGCGCAGCCCGCAGCGATGCCAAACTGGCGGTCCCGGTTCACCATTGATCATGATCCGAGTGCTCAAAGATGATAGCAAGATCGCTAGCCACTCCCTGAAGCGAGGTCCAAAACCGTACTGGCCAAGAGCCTCGAAGAGGAAGGGCCATGATAGGGAGTCGAAGGCGCGCGTTAGGTCTAGCTTGAGCATCACTCTCGGAGCCCCAAGTTGGTGCAGCAGCTTCATCGATTGCTTGAAGAGGACAAAGTTGTCATGTAGACTCCGTCCCGGAATGAAAGCGTTCTGGTGGCGGCTGACCATGTCTCCCAATCTGGGCGCTAGGCGGAGCGATAGCACCTTCGCGAAGATCTTCGCCACAAGGTGAATGAGGCATATTGGCCTGTAGTCGCGTAGTTGGCACGCGTCTGCTCGCTTTGAGAGTAATTTCAAGAGGGCCTGGTTGAGCTTGCTGAATCCACGACCGCGCAGCTCAAATAGCTGCTGGAAGACGTCGAGGAAGTCTTGCTTGATGGTGCTCCAGCTGGCCCGCAAGAATTCCGCGGTGAATCCGTCTAGCCCCGGCGCTTTGCGAGCCGGGAGGCGCTTGACGGCGTCCCAAATCTCCTCCAGGCCGAATGGCGCCTCGAAGTCAGTCAGGTCGTTGGGCTCGATGATCTGCGATAGGTCCAGCGTGTGGTTGCGGGCAGCGGAGGAGCCAAGGAGCTCGTCGAAGTATGTGAACACCGCTTGGGCCATTCCTTCCTGATCAGTGATCACTTGCCCATCGATCACGAGGCGGAATATGTGATTCTTCTGCCGGCGGAATGAGCATTGTCGGTGGAAGAAGGCTGTGTTAGCGTCACCGTCCTTGAGCGTGGTGATCCGCGCCCGTTGCCTCGCGATTGTGCGCTCGAGAGAAGCCAGCCCCAAGTATGAGATCTTGAGCTGTTTTCTGAGCCAATCTTCTGGGGGAGATAGCGTGCGATCTTCCTGGGCTTTGTCAAAACGCGATATGAGCTCGCGGGAGATGGCCATCTTGTCACATATGCAACCCTTGGACTTGGCGCTCCAACTCGTCAGTGCGCATGCCGTGGTCTGAAGGCGCAACATGAGACACCAGAAAGGGTCCGGGTCGTGCACTGATCCCCAAGCCGCGGCAACCGTATCGTGAAATCCGTCAAGCCGCAGCCAAAAATCCTCGAAGTGGAACCTCCGGTGCGCTACATGCGTGGGTGCGCAGTCAAGGAGGAGCGGGCAATGATCGGACACGACGGAGGTGAGGCATCTCAAGTGGCAGTCACCATGCGCGTCCTCCCAGTCGGCAGTGCAAAACACACGGTCCAGGTGCACCAGGGTGGGCGGAGTTTGCTCGTTGGACCACGTGAATCTTCTTCCATTGAGGTATACCTCCTTGAGCGCGAGGTCGTTGACGAGGCGGCAGAATCTTCCCATCATGCGGCGATTCAGGTTGTCGTTATTCTTGTCTTCATCGCGTAGGATCAAGTTGAAGTCATCGCAAAGCATCCATGGCCCAGGGCAGTCCGCGCGTATATCGCGTATCTCCTGCAGGAAGGCGATCTTTTCCGCGTCCTCTTGGGGGCCGTAGAGGACGGACATCCACCAAGGCGTGCCACTGGCCGTGGCCACTCTCGCCGTGACGGCGTTTGTGGTGAACAGGGGGTCAGTGATTGACACGACCCTGCTCTTCCACGCGAGCAGGATGCCTCCCCTCGTGTCGTTCGCCGGAAGGTACGTGTAATCATCAAACTCCGAGCCGAGGGCATCGAGGACAGCGGACGAGCACATCAAGGCAATTTTAGTTTCTTGTAGGCATACAATAGAGGCCCCGGTTGTGTTGAGCAGTGATCTAACAGCATAGCGCCGGGCACGTGCATTAAGGCCGCGCACATTCCATATAGCTATCTTGATGTCGTGATCCATGGGAACATGATCGACAGGGCGGACATCGCGATAGCCCTATGGCGAACCAGCCATCCGAGCGGTGGCCATCGCAGCAGCCGCTGTAGAGATGTCCGTAGGTAGCTCTCGGTCTACAAGGGCATCGATGGCTGTGAGCACCGAGAGCGGGATGGGCGCCGCAAATATGTCGTCGTACGCCTTCATCTTGGCAGCGGTGATCCTCTGGTTGGTCCCGACAATTCCGAGCATGCGGAGGATCTGAACTTGCGTGCGGCAATCAGCAGTGGGTGGCGCAGCCGACGAGATGGCGGTGGTGGCCGATCGGCCACGTCTGGGCGTGAAGTTCAGCGGGCGGCGCGGTTTCTTCCCTGGGGTTGGCAGAGCCGTGGTAATGTGCTTCGTTGCGGCTGCGAGGAACTCGCCCACAGTCCAAGTCTTCGGCGTGTAGGAGCATGCGCGAGATCGACGCAGCGTGATTGGCGGTGACGCGAACCTCCCCGGTGTCGAACGTGGGGAGCCATGTTGGGCTCCCGTCATCATGGGGGCAACGCGGCCCACGGCGGCCTCCTCACTACAACAAAACAAAGATTAAGTAACACAATCATGTAACACATAGAAGAACGTGTTACAGAGAAAAATCGTAGTAACACATCATGTGTGTTGCAGGCTGAACAGTAACACATAGTTGATAAGATTCGAAAATGTGTTACCGGCATCTTACAATAGTAACATATTAGTTTGCGTTGCTCCATCTGTGTTACAAACTAGTGATACAGTAACACAAAATCATGTGTTACTGCATAGTGTTACAAGCTATATAACTTTAGAGGAAAAAGGAATAGTATAATATTGTATTTTAATAGAAAAGGAATAGTGCCACACCGCTTACAAACATAATTTCAAAATTTCACTCAACTAATTTTCTCAAAAGTTATTTTCTATGACATAAGCTCGTACATAGGTCTTGAATATTTTTCCTATATTATTTGAACTTTATTTGAGATACATATATGCATGACTCAAATTGGAATTACTTCCAATATATACGCATAAATTCATTTATTTATCTATAAAAAATAGCGAAAAAAATTGAAAACAATGTTGTAAAATTTATAAATATTAGCACGGGAGCATATTGTATATACATAATCTTCCTATAAGAAATTGAAAACATGTGGCATGGAAGCATATTATATGTGCACAATAATTTTGCTATAAAAAACTGAGAACGTGTAGGCCCGTAAAAAAGTGAGGCCGGAACAAAATAAAATGACCAACAATGGGGGCCATTTGGCCCTAAAAAGATTCGATCCTGCTACCTCCTCCTACTAGTGAGGACACGTGATTACCAAGGGCCATGATCGTTGTTGTGCTAAGAATGAATAACGTGGCTTTTTCTTAACAACAATGAACAGATGGGTCGAGGCCCATTTAAAAGAAATGTGCGGGTTGGCCCGGCGAGGAGTTAAATGGGCGCCCCTATGCCTCGCATCTTAGCAGCCGCCCAGAATGGGCCACCCAGCAGGGAAAAGAGGCCTTCAGGCGGGTTTTTTCTTCCTTTGTTTTTCATATTTCTGCTTTTATTTTCTCTTTTATTTTGCTCTCTTGTTTATTGTTCCCAATATTAGAATATATCAATTGTAAAATTAAATTTACACACAAAACTCAAAAGTATTAATCACATATTTAAAAAAATGTTAAACATGTATACAAAAATATTCCTGATGTATAGAAAAATGTAAAATGTGTATGGGAAAAACTAGACACCAAAACATATATATGAAAAAAATGCTTATCACGTATTTGATAAATGTAAAATGTGCATAAAAAATATTCTTATGTATACAAAAAAATCTACAATATGTATGAAAAACATAGACATGAAAAATATAAGTTTCAAAAATTGTTAGACATATGTAGGTAAATGCTCCCGATGTATACAAAAAGTGTAGAGTGTTTATAAAAAGAGTAGACATAAAAAAATTGAATAATGTATCGGAAACTTTTAAAAGTATCTAAAGAATATTCCTGATGTATACAAAAAATGTACAGATGTGTATGGAAAGATTAGACATAAAAAACATATGCTTGAGGAAATGTTACTTATGTATTTATAAAAGGTTTGTGCAGTTTATAAAAAACAAATTAGTACCATCAGAAATGTAGACCGTGTATCTGCAAAAATGTCGAGAATTTATTGAAAGATGTGTCCAAAATATGTATTAAAAATATTTTTATTACCTTGAAAAAGTTCACTGTGTATTTGAACAAATGTTGACCATATATTTGAAAAAGTGTTAGAAACATGTTTTAAATAAAAAATGTAAATTGTGTATTTGATAAATGTACAACGTGTATCAAACAGACACAAAAACATAAAGAAAAAAACAGGTAAGAAGCAAAATAAAACCAAAGAAAAAAACAAGAAAACAGAGCAAAAAAGGGAACAAAAGAAAATGAGTAAAATAAAAAAAAACAAGAAAAGAACGAAAAAATCTGAAGAGAAAACCACTAAAAATAAAAGAAAAAGAAAAAACCGAAGAAAACCATGATGAGACAAAAAAACTAGCAAGACAATTTATGGAGGGAATATTCTTTTTAGGAAATCCCATAAAACAATATAGATGAATTAAGTAGAACTGTTTTTTTGATAAATAGTAGAAAGGAAAAAAATGGCTTTTTGTGAGATCTTCTAGAGTTGCCTGTTGCTACCATGGAGCCTCTAGACCTAGGAAGGGCCCAAAAGTGTTGGTGCGAGGGGCATGGCTAGTCTTTTGAAAATCTTATTTTTGGGTTGTGTATGGGATGTGCATAGGATGTTGATCCCAATTCTTATAAATTTGTGTCACCCCTTCATAGGCTGACCTGCGACTCAATAAACGACAAACAGTAACTACGAAAATTAAAGACAACATGTTCTTGATAAACTTTTATGCCGGGGCCATTAATCAACACACTTCATCCATGTGCAGGACTACTTTCCTGTTTTTATACATTTTTTGAACTATTCATGCTTACCTATTTGAAATATGATTAGCCCCCTAATTCGATCATGGATCATTAACACCAATATTCACACATGGGTTTATAATATAAAGTTCTCTCGACTAGCCGATGTCGCAACGATGTGTCTATCGTCGTCGGAGGGCATGTGGGGGTGTGTATTCGGCGGATCTAGTGGGATTCGGTTGGGGTTTTTGTCTTTGATAGATCTGTTTAGATCCGACTATCGTTGTCTGCATTCGTGTGTCTTCGGTTTGGATGCTTCCCATCTACACTTCTATTCGTCGATCGTCAAATAACATTTATTTGTGAGTTTTTTCTGTAATTAAAATTCTCTCATCATATTGGAATTATTTTATTTTTACAAAAAAAATCATCTCAATGAGGTGAAAAATATAGTTTTGGTGAACTTTTTATTTGTTATTAGCTTTGATCAATGCATAGTCAGATTTACTAGTGTGTTTCTTTTCAAACATCGCGTTATTGGCCTGGGAATATTTTTCATAGACGGCAATCAAAGAGGTCTCTTTGAAAATTACTAAAGTGTCCCTTTTGAAAAATAATATCATATGTGATTTTTCACTAAGTTCTCGTCGGCACAAACTGATTAATCATACTTTGTTTTACCTTAACAAGATGGACAACTTCCTTGTTGGTGAACTAGTTCTTTTGAGATCACCTACAAGTGTTTCTGAAATATTGAAATGCAATGTGATCGAATCATCATATTGGAGATACTGAAGGTTATATATTCTAAATAAATTATATGGAAATAGATTTATTTGTTAAATTTTAAACTATTTTAACCATGTTTACACTAAATATATGTAGCAAGTCGCATTTGTAGCAAGATTTTTAGGCACCCCGCCACTTTTCCCTCATCTTCCCGCGCGTGTTCAGAAAATTGCCGGCCCGCAGCACAATTAAAAGGCCCGATATTGTCTCTCTCTAAAAAAAATACTAGGCGCGTGCCATGGGTGAAGCCTAAACCTATTCCCCATCTCCCGATCTCCTCTCCACTCCCAGATCCCAGCCGCCACCCCCATCTTGCATCTTTCTCTCCTCCACGACAGTGAGCCGCTGCCGTTGTTTGCCATCCCGCCGCCGCTAGCTCCTGCCCCAGCAGCCCACCGCGTCGATTCGCTACTAACCCGCCCTGCACGCCGAGGCAACGCCGTCCGCCCGTCCCAAGCGCTAGAGCTCCCAATCCTCCAACGCCTGAGCTACCCCCTATGGCATTCTTGGAGCCCTTGTCCGCTGCCAAGTGCACCGGCTCTGGTGACACCGACACCACATCCACGGCCTCATCTCCGGCGGCCTGTCTGCCTGTCCGACATCCCGGAGCAAGAGGTGCCTGGCCGGCTACCTGACTACGGGCTCCCACGACCGGCAACGACTCTGACGGTGGCACCACCGTGGAGCAGAAAAAGGACCCCCAAGCACGGACCTCCTTCCTCTCCAGATCGCAACAGTGACTTGCCTTCTCTGCAGGTGATTCATGTGATGGCTTGACCTGTTGTAAATAGGTTTCTTGACTACTTTTTACTCTGGATGATTGCAGATTGCAATTATTTTCTATGTGATTTCAGGATAGTAATTGGCTAATATGTTCATGCAAAAGTTGTATCACTTCGACTAGGGTATCTTACTGCTGAATTGTTTGGTGGATTGTTCAAACTAAGTCATTCAGTAGATTTGCTACAATGTAGGATTCCGTAAACTTCAGAGGTTTTGCAAAACTGGGTCTGAGCACTATGGAGTCTGGAATATGGCTTAGTATTTATGAGAGAGAGAGAGCGTTCAAGGTTTAATTTACCCCTTCACTATGTAGAGGGTTTGCTCATTTACCTTTGTCTACTATACATTAGCTTCATGGTCGACCTACATGTTCCCTTCTCTACAAAGTAAATACTAAAGTTGTTGCTATAATTTACAGTTATGTTTTCATAGCAGTTTGATATTTCTTTTGCTAGCAGGTCATTTTTCTCCATAACCTGTAAATATACTTTGTGGGCTCTGGTAAAATGATTCAACTGTGCTTCTATAGTTAATTGTGTTAAGTGCTTTATATTTTCTATTAGTATGACTGTATCCATAAAGAGCTTCAGGAGCTTGTTGCACTTGGTCACCGTGTGAGTTTCTTTTAATTTAATGGGGACAACTTATAATGTTTTACTCATTCCACCTCAGTGAACTAGTGCGTGCCATTGTTCTGTACGTCATTATGGAAAGTTGCAATAACAAGTAATGTTGTTTGCAGCCATCTTCCACCACCTCCTAATCTAGAGGTGTCAGATGTGATTGTTGAGAAAGCTGCAGATCAGGCTCTTCAGTGAATAAACAATGTGCTGGCTATTTCTCATGACAATTCCATCAAGAGAGATACGATAAATTTTATGTAGATATATCTCCTGCCCACCTATAACTTCTTTGTGCATGTTCTGGTTTCACACACGCACATGAACACGCTTCTGTCTATCTTATGTACATTCTACTTTTGTTTCATTGTCTGCTTGGTGCAGAAGGTTATATTGGCTCCATGGGCAGGTTCATGTATTCGGACGCTCTTCAACTTTACGTTCATTTGCATCCTTGTAGTCTCGTGGATTTCTATAATATTTGAATATGCAATGCTGATGGACAGGAAGAACAATGCCCGTCATTCCGGTAAGATTTCTATCCATCTTTTGCATTAATATTTCTTGATTATGCAGTTTTGAACCAACATTTTTAGTTAATGCTTAAACCTGCATGTGTCTTCGTTAAGTGGTTTCCATGTATGCCACCAATTCTATAGCCCACTTATCTTCATGCATGTAACACATGCTATTCTTTCATGTGTAATAAAGCAAAACCTTAGCTGATATTTACAGAATTGCTACATGCTTTGTTAGTCAAACATCCTACATGCCCATACATTCAGTTGTACGTACTTGAGATGATATCTGTAGGCAAAAGAAATAGTATGCTATACTTGGAATCAAAAGTTGCAAGTATTATGGCCAAATTGGATTTATATACCTTTGTTAGTTTTGTGTCATGCACTAATGTAGAGAAAGTGAATATTAAAAAAAATATGATTTTCGCTGAAGATCTAGATTTGCTCCAAAACAGGTAAATATGTCAATCTTATTGTCATTTATCATCTATATTCATACACAATTGGCATCTTGCTTCTGTTCATGTAACTCATCATGTACATTCACTTTTGCAGATAATTTGGTGTTCACTCGCTTGTGGAGATTGGCATAGGAAACAAGTCTTTTTGGTTCAGCTCAAAACATTATGATTTTGGACTAGTTATCAAAACAAGTCTTTATTCTTGCCGTGACTTGGCCATGTGATATGGTTGCAACCGATTCTATTGTTGTTTCTGTCCCATTAATGTAAATGTGATTTATAATTTTTTTTATCTATTTTGTGATTGAAATGCAATTAGTTAATTTTGTAAGCCTGAAATTTGAACTCAGATATCCAAATTCAACAAGAAAAAATATATATTAAATCTACTGCTATAGAAACATGTGCTCTAACAATGTAATGGAAATTTAAATGTGCAATGAATACTTGGCTGGGCCAAACGTGCATCCACGTCACCTTTCCTTCTCCCTCTTAAAGTCCATGTGTTTATTGCCATGTCATCGCCACAACATCATCAATTACGGGGAAAAAAATCAATGAGTTGCAGAGGTACTAAAATGTGTTACAACTGTGTTGCTAAAGTTAGAAAGCTATGTTACTAGGAATGTTACCATGCCTAAATTTATGTTACTACTTGTGTTATTATAGTTATAAGAATGTGTTACCAACTCATCTAGTAACACATATGATGCATGTTACAAGAGCAAACTTGTAACACAATCTTTAACGTATAGTAACAATTATTATGTGTGACAGCCGACATCTCTCAGTAACACGGCCTAACGTAACACTTCTCACAATGTGTTACTCCACTGCCTGGTAACACTTTTTTGGACCTGTAGTAACACAAGTGCGCGTTACAAAAGCTCTGTCCTGTTGTAGTGCCTGCATGGTGGGCTGGGCTGGGGAGCTATGTTGGGCTCCCGTCAGTAAGGGGGCAGCGCAGCCCACGGCGGCCTCCTGCGTGGTGGGTTGGGCTTGGGGCTCCAGCCGTGACTCGGGCGTCGGGGGCGCTAGATTGGGTGGTTGCAAGTCTGTCGGGGACAGAGCGCTGGCTTCCGCGTGGGGTCCGGTGGGCAGGTAGTCACCATCACCAGGGCCCATCCTCCCAGTCGCTGGCGTGGGGAGGTTGTTGCTTTGGCCCGACCGAGCCCCAAGGCACTGGCGGCGTATCAGGAACCTCGCTGACGGCGTCCAGATCCCGACAATGCATGGGATCGGGCGAGCCAGTCGTGGCCCCCACGCGATCGTCCTCGGGCGCGCCGTTCCCAGCCGGGTTCGAATCCCGCGCTGGTTCTGGTGAGATCGCAGCCAACGGGAGATCGCCAGCCGGTGCCTGGCCCGCCACTACGCCCACTATCGGGGCCGTAGCAGCCAAAGTAGCGCTACCAACTAGCACGGTCGTCGTGGTCGCGGGGACAACTGCGTCCCCGACAGTCTTATCCACAGGGCCCGCCTGCAAAGCCCCCCTTTGTGATCCTCTGCCTCTTCCTTTTCTAGCACGTCGACAAGGCGGGTGGGTCCCCTGCTGACCTTGCCACGATGCCATGCAAAGATCCTGGCTCGGTACGGACGTGGCGCGCCCTCGCCGACGGGAGCAGGCCAAGCACGCGACACGGCAAGTCCGTCCATACGTCTGGGCCGGTTTTGTGCCCTCCATAGCGCGTCGTCCATCATCATGCCATCAGCGCGGTCGGGCGGCGGAGCATCCGTACACCGGCGCTTGCAGCCTCGGCGGCACGCTCTACCTTGGCCGGGTCCAGGTGCGCGGTTGGGGTTGGCGCCGTCGTGCGCACCATCCCCACCTTGTCCCGTGCCATGCTGGCCGCGGAGAACTGGAGCGCTGGCTGGCTCGACGCGGGCCACAGCAATGGCAATGGGGTAAGTGAGGATCCTGATGGAGGGCTTGTCGGAACTCAGGCGCGCAGGGATCTCCAGAACGGCGGCACGACGGATGTTGTCGGGGTGGTGCGTGCGCGCGGCCAGCCTGAACGTCGCAAGGTTGGCCCTGGAGCGCGTCCTGGGGTGAAGGCGCTCTATCCAGCAGCTCGTGCCCAGGACGTGCTCGGCGGTGGTGAGGTGCTAGGCCTGCGCCGGAACGCCGCGGAGCTCCAGCTCGACGCAGTACTCAAAGTCGCCGGAGCCGGCATGGGCTAGTTTTCTCAAAGGCCCGAGGGAGAGCGAGAATGGCGGCGAGTTGATGAAGTGCTCTCCGTCGAGGCGGCGCTTGGTGGTGTGGGAGCTGAAGAGGATTAGGAAGTCCTCGTGGTGGTGCTCATGCACGGTGAAGTCGCCGTCAACCAGCTCGAACGTGTCAATGAGCACAGCGGAGACCTCAGCGTCGGACACCCGGGGTCGGTTGCCGGTAATGGAGGAGACCATGGCACGGCTGAGGACGTCCTCCGCCTCCTCCATCTCGATGGAGT
>NC_057798.1:777100610-777101211 GCF_018294505.1 Triticum aestivum | reverse complement strand
GGCTGCGGCGGCGGCTGATGCACGGCCCGGCGCGGCGGTGGGGTGGTCTGGCGCGTGGCATCATCCACGGCAGGGGCCCCGGCGTGGACGTTGGTGGTGCGGGCACGTCCGGCGGCGTCGCGGCGCCTGTTGCCGCAGGAGCGAGAGTCGTGGCCAGACTCGAGGCATCGGCGACATCGGATGTCATTGGTGTAGTCACGGACCCGGTGGCGATGGTCGAGGCAGCGGAAGCAGAGCCCCGCGACCTCCTCCGGCGATGGGCTGCGACGGCGCGGCGGCGGGGGGCTTGGCCCCGCCGGGGAGCGCGGGCGGTTGCCGCGGTGCCGGCGCTGTGGCTGTTGGAAGCCGTCGGCATCAACCTGAACTCCGCCGGAGACACGATGCACTTCAGAGCGGGGACCGAGGCGGGTTGCGGCGGGCTGTCGGGGGGCGCCGGGGCAGGGAGTGCCGGAGGCGCAGGAGCAGGAGCCGGCGGGGTCCGGGCGACGTCGCTGTAGGAACGCAGCGAGGACTCGCTCTCCGAGTCAAACTCGCTGCCACCAGAGGACACGCGGTCGCCGTCGGAGAGGGTCGCTCGGCGCCCAGCAGGGTCAGCGCCGGA
>NC_057798.1:777088930-777100309 GCF_018294505.1 Triticum aestivum | reverse complement strand
AGGAGGGCCGCCGGCGGGGAATCGACGACAGCCGGGCTAGAGGTGGGAGAGAGCTAGGCGGGGGTGGGAGCGGAGAGAATCCCTTCCCAAAATAATTGCGGTTCTACTTTTGTCCCAAATCAAACTTCTCTAAGTGACCAAGCTTATAAATGTGACTTGGTTCATAAAGGATCTTATGTGAGTTTTTTTTTGTTTTTTTTGCAATTTGGTGTATATTTTTATGAACTTGGTCAAACTTATTCTTTTTTTTACATATGTTGGCATTAATTACTTTCCTTCTTTACCATTGTTCTTTAGTACTCTTTAATTTACTTCCTCATTTGGAGGAAGCGATAAGTCTTAACTTTGAAGTACCTCCTTTTATAGTCATAATCTTAGGCGCACATTTAAAACTTTCGGAACATTGAAGATGATTACAAGTCTATATAAAGTTGAGCGTCCAATAGCTGATGACACTCACTTGTGTTGCACCCATCATATCATCTGATGACGATCATCTCGTCATTTGTTGATCTTCCCACACTCCTCACCATCCTCATATACCTCCTCCACCATTGTGACGCCAACTATGAAGTCGAGTCGGTCTCCGGGTCAGGGAATTTGCTATCGACAAAGCTGAAACTTGTAGGCGGGACGGCGGAGTTCGGTCCAGATGTCAAGCGGCTCAATTTGACTGCAAGGTAAGTGTGTTTGATCTTCATCTAATCAAGGGGTTTAATTCTTGAGTTGGGTTTTCTCTTTGAAAAGAGGTATAATCCCTCACTGTTTCAATTTTTGTATGACTGGCGGCAGCCTAGAGACGGACAACTGGCTCCACGTGCGCATCACTGATGCTAACCATTCGCGATGGGAGGTACCCCAGGACGTTATCCGGCGCCCAATGCCGGCGCTGGAGGACGTCTTGCTACATTCCTCGGGCATGAGCAATGCTTCCTTGCCCGGCAGCCGCACCATGTCCAGCGAGTCTTCAGACCTGACCTTCACCATCCACACCGCCCCGTTCCGCTTCACCGTCTCCCGCCGCTCCACCGGAGACGTCCTCTTCGACACCTCCGCCACACTTGTCTTCAAGAACCGGTACATAATATACAAATTAGAGAAAATAATAGATATGAAAAAGATGCACCTCGGCGATATCTTTTCAACGGTGTATCATTTGATTCATTCCGACAAGCGGTTTAGAAAAAAATGCGAAAAAAATACGCTCGCTGCATCCCGTCATGCGCGCACTGTTTTTGAAACTGCTCTTAAACCGCGACGAATCTTGAAAAGTGTTCAACATGACGAGGCTGCCCATTTTCCTTAGCTATCCAATGGTATATTATACGCCTTGTTCCGACAAACGGTTTAGAAACTGGAGCAAAAACAATACCGAAAAAATGCATGCAGTTTTTTCTGGTGACATTGCAGTGCTCGTTTGATAGGGATGCAGTGCCCTCGCGTTGAGCGTGCACTGCAGAAGTGTTATCAGAATAACTATTCTGCTAATATTAGCAGACTAGACCGGCTGTATAAACAGGAAAAACAGGGGCTATATAGCCACTTTGTCGTCTGCTGGCAGACGGCAAAGGTCTTTGCCGTCTACTAGGTTGCCGCATGGCTGCTACCTGTACAACCTGGGGTGTACTGGGGCATGGGGCTGGCCAATTTGGCAAATTTGCCGTCAGCCAGCATACGGCAAAGACCTTCTTTGCCGTCATGCAAAGGCCTTTGCCGTCTGCCAGCTGACGGCAAAGCACACCGTTAACCACTTAACGGACCTGAACTGCCACGTGTGCCGTCTAAGCTCTTTGCCGTCTATCAACAGACGTCAAAGCCCTTTGCATCTTTGCCGTCCGACAGTAGATGGCAAAGAGGCCTTTGCCGTAGCCTATTCAGTCGGACCTGTTGCCGTCAGCCTAGCATGCCTTTGCCAGCCATGGCTGACGGCAAAGTGGTTGATTCCTGTAGTGGAAGAGCGATATCATAAAGTACATTGCTCATTTTTTTTTACTTATCCTCATGAATTATAGACAAGCGAGGAAAAAATATGCAAACAACATACTTTGAAAGTCCTACGGACTACTCATAATGTCATGATCATATTAATGGAATTTGTATTACACATTCCAGGTTTGCGAAGTTTAGGGGGAGTAATCTCCCAAATCTATAACCTATTAACAATTCTAAGATTGCATATATTATAATTTTTTTCCCTTCATGAGTTTTTTCCTAATGGTTTCTCATAAAGATTTTTAACGAGACAATATAAACGCAAGTGCCCGTATAGGTCATATCATTTTCTCCTTATATTTTTCCCACTGGATTTTAAAAGAGTTTTCAATGGCATATCATATCACACTCTTTTCCCTTATGAGTTTTCTCTCAAAGTTTCTCATAATGGGTTTTAACGAGGCAATATCTTATCAAAGATCATACGTCATACTTTCTATTTTCCTTATCGTTTTTTTTAAAGAAAGTACTCAAGACATATTAATTGTTCTCTAAACTCGCTGATGAGTTTTCTCCTTCTTTAAAGGTTTTTCTCATATGAGTTATCAAGAGACAGTAATCATTATATGTTGCATCATTTTCTCCTTATTATTTTTCCCACTGGGTTTAAAGGAGTTTTAGCAACATATCTACACTACTCTCCTCATATTTTTCTCACAGGGTTTTTAGAGGAGATTTTCTCAAGATGAAGATGATGAACGTTCAAGGCAAATAGATACTAGGAGGAGTCTTTATCAAGATGATGTATATTCTCAAAGACAAGCAGTGATTAGGGGGAGTGTTAGGAATTAATTAATTAGATTAATTAAGTATTAACAATTGCTATGTCGGTGCCACTTTTGGCAACTGCTTCCCTTTTGTAACCGCCTTGTAAACTAGATATAAATACCCCAATCTTCCCTCTCTCCTTTTTACTTTCACAAGATTGATGCGCGAACGGGCGCGCGGTCACAAAAATAACCTGAAGAGAAATGAAAAACAGTCGTCTGAAAATTAGTAAAATTGGAAAGGAAATAAAATACTACAGCCGATATACATACATATGCGCCAGAGGCCAGACCTTGCTCAAAATCAAAATATGCGCCAGACTACCAGAATCACCGCGAGAGGAGAACAACGGCGCCACCCCGTCTTCCAAATCAGCGCCGCCGCGTTGCTAGCCTTGTTGTCCCAGCTGCCGGGCATGGAAGGCCAAATCCCGTGGAGGAGTTCGGTCTGATCATTCCTACCGCACCGCCCTAGCCGCCGCTGCGGCTCCTCCAGTGCACGCCTACACGTCAGCCATCCGCGCAACCACCGCAGGCGCACATTGAAGCCCTGCCATGGAGCCGCCACACTCACAGTTTCATCCTTGCATCAGAGAGGAACAACTTTGCCCTCTGATAATAATTCGAAACAACAACTTCACACTTGTGAAGAAGCAAACGAAAGATAAATTATAGCATCTACAGGCATAACCATAGCTTCTTTTGCCAATGAAAACAAATTAAGTGGATCGTCCATAGCAGAAACCTCCTTTTCTCCCTTCTCTAATGACCAGTACATATGCCCGTGCGTTCCAACAGGCTAAAAAATGCCAATACCTGCTCCGTGTGCCACTACAATACACACCACTCATATCCGACTGACAAAAGTCAAAAATAAGTTTACCCTCATCATTTGTTGCCACGGGTTGAATTATCATTTTCTGGATCATGAAGTATTGATATGAAGGAGCCACCCTAGCTCCTTCGTTGGCGTGCACTTCATCTCTGCACTGTCATAAGATGGAAGAAGAGTACTGGCAAAACATTCAGACATTTATCTGATAGAAGCCTATGGAAAATCAAACCATGAATAGCTCACATTAGCTATCTATAATTTATACTGCAGTCAAAAATCATAACCTGATCCAAAAATAACTTCATCCAAGAATGTGTCGCAACGGATTGTTGTAAGTCCACCAATGAATTTCGGATTTAGGACTAGTCTTTCTTCCCGAAGTCAGACACAAGACTGGGCATCAAGTTATGCCAAAAATGTATACACAACATTGATAGAATAATCTTAAGAAATAATTTACTGCTAGCTGCATGTAGTTCATACCCAGAAAGCTACGAAAGCTACAAGACAACACAAATGGTGGAAAAAAGATGGAGCAATGACAAAATTCTATCAATTTGCAAGCATACATAATTGATCCCTAGTTTGCAAGTACACTGGAAAGCTACATATGAATAGATCAGCAAGATTGGAATGAAAACCAATATTCTGTATTGAAAAGAAATCGACAGCCGATCAGCGTGTGCAACACAGCCGTTGCCCTGACGTAACTACACGTGGAGTGGGCGTCATCTCTAGCGGTGAGCAATGAAGCGCATACCTCATAGAAGGCGCGTGGCGGCAGCCAGGGACGGAAGGAGTTACTCTCCTACCACTTGTATATGCCTGATCCTCTTTCTTGTGTAGTAATAATCTGAAAAGACGCAACATCTTTGTTAGAGTTGTGTCGAATATTATTATACAAGTTAGGTTACAGTTGGACTTGGAGTCGTACAGTGTGTAGACATGATATGGAGTCGTGTCCAAGTAGGACACTTGTATCCTAGGCCTCTCATATATAGCGAGCGTAGACAAACGATATAATATATGCCAACATAATAGTACGGGCACGCGGGGGAGCCGGCGGCGTGTGCCGGCACCCGGGCGGCCGGGGTGCGGTATTGTAGCGGTGTCATGGGGAGGAGCGCCCGTAGTCAAGCCCCGGGATGTAGCCATATCGGTGAACCTCGTTAACAAATCTCAGTGTCGTGCTTGTGCGGTTGCTTGGTCCTAAGTAGATTGACGAAGAGCATCGGATTTATTCTAACAAGTGGTATCATGAGTAAGGTTCGATTCGAAGGTTGGAGATGTTGATTTAGAGGTGGAACAGAATTCGTCGAATCGATCGGTGGTGGTCAAGACTTGCGACTGGAGAAGATCGATCCAAGCGGCGGGAGTTCTGTTTGTATCAGAAGCAATCAGAGGCAGCAGGCGGCATCATCAGCGGTGTGCAATGACTCGAGGCCTCTCGGCGAGATGCGATGTCCAGCGAACAACGCGTGGGGCGTGCGATGGCGCTGTTGGCGTCCACGAGATCCATCGCTCGATCAAAACAGAGGCTGCAATGCGGGCGGTCAGCGGGAGCGCTAGGGCACGCAGGGAGTTCCTATTGGACGCTCTTTGCGTCCAACAGCACCGAGACGCACACAGGACTAGCGACTGGAACGCACAGAGGACCAGCGACTGGGCCGGCCCACTAGCAGCGAAAAAACGAAAGCGCGGCGTCAAAATGGTAGAAAAAAGGAAGACGCCAGGAATCGAACACGTGACTTACCGGTGAAGAACCCATGCGACTAACCCTTCCAGCCGTAGACAACTTCTGCCTTTTTGGAAAGGTTATTTCTTTTAGTTCATTACCTAAGCGCTTACATTTTAAAATAATCTGCACACATTATCGAACGTTTCTTAAAACTTTTGCATATAAAATTTAAATGCCGAATATTGTTTCAGAAACGAAAATAAATTTTGGACTTTCAAACCTTTTTTATACTGCATTTTTATGAAATTTTGATAAATTTCGAAATCATGAACATTTTTTTATATGTGAACAATTTTTGAAAATGGAAACATCTTTCAAAATTCCAACCGAACAATTTTTGAACTCCAAACTTTTGAAAACATGAAAAAAAGAAAACAAAAATTAACATTCGGAACAAATTTTCAGAACAAAAAATAAGATTCTGAACAAAATTTGAAAACATGAACAATTTTGTAAAACACAAACAAAATTTATAAATTAGAATTTTTTTGAAATCTCCAAAATAATTTTGAATTTTGGAACAAATTTTGAAAATCCGAACATTTTTGAAATCCTAATATTTTCTGAATTTTGTGGATATTTAACGAAATTTGGAAACACGAATATTTTTCCGAAGTCCACAAAAAAAACTATAAGCAAGCATCTTTTGAATATGTGAACTTTTCTTAAAAATCACAATTTTTTTGCAAAGATTAACAATCTTTGAAATATTGGAACACATTCTGAAGTTCTAAACAAATTTCAAGACAATGAGAACAAAAATTAACATTCCGAACAATTGTTGAACTCTTAACTTTTGAAAACACGAACAACATGAACAAAATGTGAAAAAATGAGAACAAAAATTAACATTCCAAACAAATTTTCAGAACAAAAAATAAGATTTCGAACAAGTTTCTTCAAAAAGGAATAGCGAGAATTTGTTTAGAATTTTTTTGAAATTTCCATAATAATTTTGAATTTTGGAACAAATTTCGAAAATGCGAACATTTTCGAAATTCTAATATTATTCTGAATTTTGTAGATATTTAACGAAATTGGAAACACGAATATTTTTCCGAAATCCGCAAAAAAAAACTATAAGCAAGCATCTTTTGAATCTGTGAACATTTCTTAAAAATCATAATTTTTTTTGCAAAGATTAACAATCTTTGAAATATGGAACACATTCTGAAGTTCTAAACAAATTTCAAGACAATGAGAACAAAAATTAACATTCCGAACAATTTCTAAACTCCAAACTTTTGAAAACACGAACAACATGAACAAAATGTGAAAAAATGAGAACAAAAATTAACATTCCAAACAAATTTTCAGAACAAAAAAAAAGATTTTGAGACTTGGCGAAGAATTTTTAAAAACATGAACAAATTTGGAAACTTTCGAATATTTTTTATAAAATTTGAAAAATTATTTAATATTTTGAACATTTTATAAAAGAATAGAAAGAAGAAACAGTAAAGAAAAATGAAATAGAGAAAATTAAAGGAAAAAAGTAATCTTGGATCTTGGATCTTTCGAGGCGATGAGGCCTTTCTCTACCCACAGCACATCGTCATGAAGTCTCCTTAGATCGCCGAATCTGGCCCGTAGCGCTGTTGCAGGTAGGATTGGTTGACCGGGGATATGCCATTTATCCGCATCGGGGATATCTATACGGTCCTGAAGCCGAGGCTGCTGAGGCGGCTAGATCATAGAATCAGCTTTTTTGCCTTTCCTCGCTCTCTTCCTAGACTTCTTTACTACCGGAAGGTCGTCAATAATACGTTGAGACGGTAATTCAGGCACCGACTCATGACGCTCAAACCCTGAGGAGGCGCCAGTATAGACATACTGTTCAGCGCCATCGTCATCCTCATCCTTATCCATGGCGACGTCATCAGCGACTAATGGAGCCTCCTCCTTACCCCGTCCGCTATAACCCAACCCGACACCAGACGCTAATTGGGTAGGTGGGGTGTTGATGTTCATACCTTGCTGAGGCTGCGTGCTCGTGGGTGTGCTCCCGACCGCCTCCAGACGAAGCAAACTCTTTGGCCACAACAGGGCCCACCCATTACAACAATCACCAAGCCACCGCGGGGTCTCGTCGTCATCCCCCACTAGTATTAGAGGAGGCAAATTCTCATGGCCCGGTTTGACCCTGGCCACGGAAACCTTGAAGACGTTCGGGGGGATCGGCCGGCTGTGGAACAATGGTTCCTTCGGCTCCATTATTGTCGCCTTCCCCACGTCCACCTTTTGTTTGCCGATGGTGTACAATATGGTGCATGGGGTTTCGTCGGCCTGCAAAGAAAAGTCTGCAATGTGAGACATCCGAAAGGCAACCAAAACGAGAGATTATACATTTATATTGAAGGGGGGCGGTGTGACAGATACCGCGAGGACGTCGAGCTCAGCCAAAGAGGAGGCACCACCGAGCACGTCCGGTGCGGGAGCCGGTGCGGGAGCAGGTGTGGGAGCCGGTGCGGGAGCAAGTGCGAGAGCCGGTGCGGGAGCAAGTGCGGGAGCCGGTGCGTGAGCAGGTACAGGAGCCGGTGCGGGAGCAGGTGCTCCCAAGAAGTCAGCAAGGGGAAAGTCCTCTGCATTTTTTTCTGGATTTTGCCTTGTCCAAGTGAAAACGCCGTCACCAAGGAAGTAGACATATCTGCAATCGCCTGTTTTGCGGCAGCTACCGCTGTTGTGACTGTCTGAGATGATTTCTTCTCAAGCGCAATCTCAACCTTCTTGTCGATGTTTTCTTCAGTTAACCTCCGTCTTTCCTTTCTCTCCTGCGTGGTCTCATGGTAGTACTTCTTCCACGTGGCACCGTCTCCGACACCGTGCACGCGTCCATACGCCGATCTGCGTGTCGGTCTCAGTCCCAGATGCCACCGGTGGGCCCAGCAACAACATCGGTTGATCGTCGGTAAGGCTAAAAAATTCGTCTGCCGCCCGGTAGGCGTCGACGCAATCACCAGAACCCTGTCCTTCATCGTTGCTAGCCATGTTTCCTATGATTAAATCTAGTCAATTAATTCTAGACCTAATAAAATGAATAATGACATAAAAAAGGCCTATTGTTTTGCAGGAATGTTGACTCCTTCCTGGTGCGGCAAATCCCGGGCACTCGATATGTCCTAGTTTGTAGCACAAGTCATGCCAAAATTCACGGAAAATTTCGGCATGACCATTGCTAAAAAGTGGACAAATCGAGAACCTGAAATTTGCCGGAACAGAAATGAATCAACATTTCGGCAAAACATAGGCCACTCAGCATCATTCCCTGGAAACAACAAAGTCACTTGGGCACAATCGAACAACTTCAATGAAAAGATATAACATGACCACTTCAATGAAAAATAAAATTTGCCTAAATTCTTTTCCTTGAAAAATAGTGGTCTTTTCAAAAATCAAAAAGCTTTGCAAAATGACCTCACTAAACACTTCTCTGCCTAGGACAGAATTCAAATTATGTTGATCTAGCTATTCCTCTCTCTCACACAAACACACATTATTATCTCTAACCCCCTTCTCTGCCTAGGACAGAACCCAATTAAATTGCAAAGGAACTCCATTTCTCTAACCCTTTTGACCTAATGCTCTAAAATAAAATTTTCCTCTAACCTAGCCAGCCTACTTAACCTAGCTTGTTAATCCAACGAACCTAATTAACCTACCTATTTAACCTAGTTAGTTAATCTAGTTTACCTAGATAATTAACCCTAATTAAACTAGTTAACGCAGGTAGTTCTCTATCAAAGACCAAAATAAATTTTTGCACTAATTAACTAGATAATTAACCTAATTAAACTAGTTAACCTGACTAGTTCTCTGTCAAAGCCCTAACTAAATTTTTGCACTAACCTACATAATTAACCTAATTAAACTAGTTAACCTAACTACTTGTCTGTCAAAGCCCTAACTAAAATTTTGCCCTAACCTAGATAATTAACCTAATTAAACTAGCTAACCTATGCATGAGAGAGAGGAGGGGTGGGGCTTACAGAGGATGGCTCCGGTGGTGGCGACGGAGGCAGTGGTGGCGAGGGAGGCAGGGGCGTCTCCGGTGACGGCGAGGGAGGCAGGGGCATCTTCGGTGACGGCGAGGGAGGCAGTTGCGGTGAGGAAGGATCCGGTGGCGTCGACGGCGGCTCCGGTGGCGTTGACGAGGCCGCGCGGCTCCGTGGCGTTGGGGGCGGCTCCGCTGGTGTCGACGGCCCACGGCTCTGGTGGCGTCGACGTCGGCAGGAGACGGCGGCGAAGTGGAGCGACGGCGAATCGGGGAGATGGCGGCGCGCGGGGTGGGTTGAGGGATTTGGGGGAGAAGTGGTGGCCGGGGGGAAAAGGTTTTTTGGTTAAGTCAAACTTAGCGGTAGCGCGTTTATTGAAACGCGCTATAGCTAAGATAGCAATAGCGGTTTTCACAAAACGCGCTGCTGCTATAGCTATGTAATTTTCTTCCATTTTTTAATTTCCTTTTCTGTTTCTATAGCGGGGGTCTAGGACACGCGCTGCAGCTACGTTAGCTACAACGCCTCTTACAAACACACGCTGCTGCTATGTCTTCCTCCGTTTTTTCGCTTTTTCATTTATTTTGTTTTACATTTTATTTTTTCCTTTCTCCTTTTTCTATTTCTTTCATTTTCATTTACTTTTCTATTTGTTTTTAATCTTATTTTACTTTCGTTAGTAGTAGCGCTCTTCTTAGGAAACGCGCTGCTACTTATGCCCTAGCGGTAGCGCGTTTCTTCCAAGCCCGCTACTGCTATGCGTAGCCTATCATTCTAGCAATTGGAATATTAGTAGTAGCGCTTTTGCCACTAAACATGCAACTACTAAGATTGTATCTGTAGCGCGGTTTTCCTTCCGTCGCTACTGCTATCTAACACTAGCGCCCTTTTTTGACCCGCGATGTTGCTAAATTTCTGTGTATAAGGTTTTCCCTAGTAGTGTAAGCCTTTAATTGACTAGCTCGTTGATCAATAGATGGTTACGGTTTCCTGACCATGGACATTGGATGTCGTTGATATTCACATCATTAGAAGAATGGTGTGATGGACAAGACCCAATCCTAAGCCTAGCACAAAGATCGTGTAGTTCGTATGCTAAAGCTTTTCTAATGTCAAGTATCATTTTCTTAGACCATGAGATTGTGCAACTCCCGGATACCGTAGGAATGCTTTGGGTGTACCAAACGTCACAACGTAACTGGGTGGCTATAAAGGTGCACTACGGGTATCTCCGAAAGTGTCTGTTGGGTTGGCACAAATCGAGACTGGGATTTGTCACTCCGTGTAACGGGGAGGTATCTCTGGGCCCACTCGGTATGACACCATCATAATGTGCACAATGTGACCAAGGGGTTGATCACGGGATGATGTGTTATGGAACGAGTAAAGAGACTTGCCGGTAATGAGATTGAACAAGGTATCGGGATACCGACGATTGAATCTCGGGCAAGTACAATACCGCTAGACAAAGGGAATTGAATACGGGATTGATTGAATCCTCGACATCGTGGTTCATCCGATGAGATCATCGTGGAACATGTGGGAGCCAACATGGGTATCCAGATCCCGCTGTTGGTTATTGGGCGGAGAACGTCTCGGTCATGTCTGCATGGTTCCCGAACCCGTAGGGTCTACACACTTAAGGTTCAATGACGCTAGGGTTATAGGGAATAGATATACGTGGTTACTGAATGTTGTTCGGAGTACCGGATGAGATCTCGGACGTCATGAGGAGTTCCGTAATGGTCCGGAGGTAAAGATTTATATATGGGAAGTCCTATTTTGGTCACCGAAAAAGTTTCGAGTGTTATCGGTAATGTACCGGGACCACCGGGAGGGTCCCGGGGGTCCACCAGGTGGGGCCACTGGCCCCAGAGGGCTGCATGGGCCAAGTGTGGGAGGGGACCAGCCCCTGGTGGGCTGGTGCGCCCCCCCACCAGGGCCTAAGGCGCCTAGGGTTTGGGGGAAACCCTAAAGGGGGCGCCCTCTTGCCTTGGGGGGGGGGGGGCAAGGCAACCCCCCTGGCCGCCGCCCCCTCCTCAGATTGGATCTGAG